>NC_041370.1:26175953-26296337 GCF_900634415.1 Cottoperca gobio | reverse complement strand
CTGGGTGGTTCTGGGTGGTGTAAAAAAGCATTACATAATAGACTAATAATAAATAATGTATTTGAAGCACCTTTTTCAAAACAATGTTACAAAGTACATAAGGAAATGAAATAAACTCATAAAACAATGTAACCAATAAAGCACAAAATACAGACACAAAGAAAAAGAGTCTCAGAAGCAATAAACATACAATAAAACAATAAATGTGGCAAACACGGATATATTGTAAGACCAAGGCCGTTCAAAGTACTGCTGTTATTACTGTATCTAATCTGATCACACAATTGTTAACGTCTTATAGCTAATAGAAGCAGATAAAGGCACTGTTTTCAGCATGGAGGTGGAAAAAACATGAAATAACATTTTGTAACAGTTATATACTGTTGGTCAACTATAGAGACATACAGGGGAATCATACAACTGAGACTGGAGGATTGTTTCTTAAGTATAACATCATGTGAATGAAATGGTAAGGCTCAGAGACTCCTCAGCAGATTTCACTTTCATGTTTCTCAGGTTATGCCTGTGTGACACTGCACCTTCTGTCAGTCCTGCCATAAATACCACCTTTGAGCATCTAACTACAGTTTATATTGACGCTGCATCACAAAGGCATCACTTCAATTGTGTGGAAATGTCTGAGTCACAAAGTTGTTGTCTGTGAGCTTCCACTTTAATAATAAATCAGATAATTTTTAAAGCAACATACAGGTGTATTTCTTTTTTATTCAGTGAAACAAGACAAGACATGTGAGACAAGACATAATGTATTACATTGGGTGGCATGACAGGATAACCACTACAGGGCAATACATGCATTGGGTACAGCGTAAGAGAGAAAGCAATAGTTTGATCCTAAGATCCTGCAATCTGTTGTCTGGGATGCTTGTGTGTGTAAGTGTAAGTGAGGCAATAGGGGGGAGAAGTTTATATATATATATACACATATAAATACATATATACATAAACATATATATACATAAACACATACATAAACACATACATACATACAGTATATCTCAAAAGTGAGTACACCCTTTAGATTTTTGCAAATATTCTGTTATATCCTTTCAGGGGATAACATTATCCTACTGAAACTTTGATATAACTTAAAGTAGTCAGTGTGCTGCTTGAATAACAGTATAGATTTATTGTCCTTTGAAAATTACTCAGTACACAGCTGTTAATGTCTAAACAGCTGGCAACAAAAGTGAGTACACCCCATAGTGAACATGTCCTAATTGTGCCCAATGATGTTGTTTTCCCGCCCTGGTGTCATGTGACTCGTTAGTGTTACAAGGATTCAGGTGTAAATGATAAGCAGGGCTGTTAAATTTGGTGTTTTGGGCACAATTCTCTCTGAATGCTGGACAACATGGCACCTCATGGCAAGGAACTCTCTGAGCAGCTGAAAAAAAGGATTATTGCGCTTCACAAAGATGGCCTTGGCTATAAGAAGATTGCCAACACCATGAAAATGAGTTGCAGCACAGTGGCTAAGATCATACAGCGGTTTTCCAGGACAGGTTCCACTCGGAACAGGCCTCGCCAGGGTCGACCAAAGAAGTTGAGTCCACGTGCTCAGCGTCATATCCAGAGGTTGGTTTCCAAATATAGATGTGCGAGTGCTTCCAGCATTGCTGCAGAGGTTGCAGAAGTGGGATGTCAGCCTGTCAGTGCCCAGACCATACGCCGCACACTGCATCAAATCGGTTTGTATGGCCGTTGCCCCAGACAGAAGCCCCTTCTGAAACCGATGCATAAGAAAGCCCGCAAACAGTTTGCTGAAGACAATGAATCCAAGAACATGAGTTACTGGAACCATGTCCTGTGGTCTGATGAGACCAAAATAAACCTGTTTGGGTCAGATGGTGTCCGGCGTGTGTGGCGGCACCCTGGTGAGGAGTACCAAGACAAATGTGTTTTGCCTACAGTCAAGCATGGTGGTGGCAGCATCATGGTCTGGGGCTGCATGAGTGCTGCCGGCACTGGGGAGCTGCATTTCATTGAGGGACACATGAATTCCAATATATACTGTGACATCCTGCAGCAGAGCATGATCCCCTCTCTTCGGAAACTGGGCCGTAGGGCAGTTTTCCAACATGATAATGACCCTAAACACACCTCCAAGATGACAACGGCCTTGCTGAAGAAGCTGAAGGTTAAGGTGATGGACTGGCCAAGTATGTCTCCAGACCTAAACCCAATTGAGCACATGTGGGGCATCCTCAAGAGGAAGGTGGAGGAGTGCAAGGTGTCCAACATCCGTGCGCTCCGTGATGTCGTCGTGGAGGAGTGGAAGAAGATTCCAGAAGCAACCTGTGCAGCTCTGGTGAATTCCATGCCCAGGAGGGTTAAAGCAGTGCTAGATAACAATGGTGGTCACACAAAATATTGACACTTTGGGCACAATTTAGACATGTTCACTATGGGGTGTACTCACTTTTGTTGCCAGCTGTTTAGACATTAACAGCTGTGTACTGAGTAATTTTCAAAGGACAATAAATCTATACTGTTATTCAAGCAGCACACTGACTACTTTAAGTTATATCAAAGTTTCAGTAGGATAATGTTATCCCCTGAAAGGATATAACAGAATATTTGCAAAAATCTAAAGGGTGTACTCACTTTTGAGATATACTGTACATACATACATACATACACATTACAAAAAGAAAAAAAGAGATTTCTGTTGGAGTTCTTTTACTGTAAATCCTATTCACTTCACATTACTACCAAACACTACATTCCACACACCAAATTCCAATCCTCTTTAAATTCCTAACCTTCATGAAAGCAGGGTTTGTTTGAGCGCTGTATTGGATTTCTTGACTTTGTAAAGGCACATGGTCATTGAGTGAACACACTGATGTGTGATCTACTCTAGCTATAGAGTGTATTTTGGTGTGTATATAAGCAACCAGCTGGATGTGTAAATAAGCATTTGTTTGCTAACATATGAATAAGGTGATATTAATATGACAGTTGTGTTTTCAGCTTGCTCAGCTGCCCCAAGTGGACAGAAATAACAACAACAAAAGTGACTGCAGCGTTCACTGAAGTTAAATGTGACGTGTTACTTTTCACCTCTGAGCTAACTTTTCACACCATGATGACAACAAAGTAATTTTAGTGATTAATATCATACCCATAATAATTGTTGTATTCATTTGTTTTATTACCCTGGTCCTCCCACTCAGTTTTGTGGCTAATATATATAAACATAACATGCTCACTTGACAGTAGGACACACATTGCTCTCACATTAAGTAGTTCTTGGGCTGTAAATGGCAGTAGTGGCTTTGATGTTAACGACTAACACAGTAATTTTTCCGAATGGAAGGAACTTAGCCCAGTCTGAGCATAAGTCAGTCAGGATAGCAGCAAACAGAGACACAGATCCAACATGAACCTTTTTCTGTGTTTGCAGTGCAATGCCACCTGGATGGAAGTCATTTTCAGTGTGTGTAACAAAAGGACAAAGACAAACGAGGACACTATAACAGAAATAATCTGCCCTGTTTATTACTATACAACTACGGCTGATGTCAAAGGAGGCATGTCAGTGGCAGAAACATCAGGCAACAAGAAAATAGCTTTTTACAGTCTCAGTTTAGCTCAGCTGTAAATCATTTTCTACAGTCGGACATTAAACAGTACTGTAGGCAACAGGCTGGTGAAGGGAAAAGGACAAGCAAAAGCAAAGCAGGAGGGGCAGTGAGTGAAGATATGAATGAATGGATTGAAAGAACATGTACATATAGTCTGACGCTGCTTTACGTGGAATCTGGTTGAGGTTGAAATCATTGCATATTGAATGCAATGTAATAAACTTGTCAGGCTGGGTCCTGTTCAGACACAGATGTGACTGTGCTGGTCATTAGTGTTCAGATCATTCACTATCTGCATCATCTGAATCCTCCCTGAAGCATCCTGAAACTTTACTGATTGACAATTTATATCCTTTAAATGTGTACAGCAACTGGAACAGATCAAAAGTAAATATTTAATTTTTAGTCACACTCACATAAGCGCATATTGTTTCAGACCCAGTGATCTTTAGGGAACTACTTATAAAGGCTGGAAGGTGGACATTAGTATCGACATGATCTCAGAAGTAAAAAGAATCTACAAGAAAGTTTGTCTCTAGGTTTCATAATATTTCAGTGCATGATGCTTACAAAGATTAATGGTGAAAAACTAATATTCAATGTGTCATATATATAGTTTTTGTTTTCCACAAACAGACCATTCAAAAATGGTGAAGTAATGTCCTTTAAACAGCAGGGCTCCATGAATATATTATTTACTCCGGTGATAATGCTATATGGCTGTGGCATCGTCAACCTGATCCACATGTCTCTACAGCAGAGTGGAGGGTCTCCCACACGTGTGCTGTTTTTAGTGTTTGACCATAATCCACATTACATAGATATAATAACCTTACAGTTATTACCAAACATAAGGTTTCAGACAGCTGCTCCATACAAAGCCAGACTGCATGGAAAAATAAAGTTCTGCTCAAAGTATTTTAAATAAAAATACTAAAATGTCCCTTATGACTGATATATCATATATGACATTAGATTACTAATGCATCAATGTTAGAGCAGTGTTACAGTTGTAGCTGCTGGAGGTGAGGATAGCTTCAGCTACTTAAGTCCACTGATTCCCAGATCAATCTGAGGGGTCGTAAAATGATAAATGGGAGAAAAGAAGAAAAAAGTTCTAAAATACAAATCTGACTTTTTCCCAAATTTTAGTTTTTGTGAAATAATGGACAATTTGAGCAGTTATTTAAATGAAACAATCTGAAAGGTTTATAGGGGGAAACGCCTATTGGTGGTAAACACATTTTATTGAACAGTAAAAAAGGTTGGGAACTGCTGTGTTCATCTTAAACAATGTATTTTATAAGCCTATCTCATCTTATCATCCTGTTTATTATGTCAAATCTTGATTTGAAAAGTAACTGTCAGATAAATGTATTGCTCTGATAAATAATATACTTCTAAAGAATTTGCCTCTGAAATGTAGTGGAGTAGAAGAATGTACTCAAGTAAAGTACAAATACCTCAAAATTGTACAAAAGTGCAGTACTTAAATGAATATACGTAGTTACTTAGCACTACGAAGCTTGATGAATGTCCTATTCACCTAAATACCTCTTAAGGTTGCCTGTTCCGCTGCGCATGTGCTGAAGTTTCCTTCACTAAACGTTAGCAAGAGTCAAAAGAAGAATTTCACTCTGCACAACTTCTGGTCCTGCTTTTGGAAATCAGCAAACAAAAAGATAACACCTTCAGCAGTGTCAGTCGTTGTATTGGAAAATGTGAACAGTTGTCAGCAGTGACAGAAAAAAGATGGAAAGGCACATATGAAGTTAGACGCTAATAAATTAGAATTAAACATAAAACTGATGTAGGCTAAAAGTTCTGAACCAAAATATGCCAAAAGAAATGATAACATCCAAAAGACTGGTAGCCATGAGGATGATGAGATGAACAGAATATTAATTTGGTTTTAGTTAAATACTTTATTCGAGTATCATATTTAAACGATTAAGGCATTTTATTTTTCTTGAATCAAACGAGCTGCCCTTACTCGTGCTACAGGTCTGGACCACTCATCAACGTTGTTTGTGTCTAAGAGGATTCTAAAAACCAGTAAATTGGTGACCTGCCTCGTGGTTCCCTCATGATAAAGACGCATAAACCTACAGAGACCAAGTTAAAAATACATTTGTGTGATCTTCACCAAGTTGAACATGATGCTCTCCACCAGGCTAATCGCCCAGAGCCTGACAGAACATTAAACAATAGTTAACATTTAAGGAATGTCAGGAATAACACAACATTGTTTAACAGGCAACATCTGCACTACATCCATTCATCTCCCAAATCAAACCAAGCAGTCAGATTGAGCAGCTCACGGATAGCAGCCACAGCTAACCACAGCCAACATAAAGTGGACAAATGAGATGAATGTGATAACCAACAATATTATTATGAAGGAATGAACTCAATACATGTTGGAAGCTGATAGGCTGCCACTAAACAACCTGTAATTCCACTTACCTCAGATATAGCATATTAAACAACAGCGCGTCTTTAACACCCCTGAATATGAATCACTAGCACTGACTGATGACACTGATGATCATCCCGACTGTACCAAGTGATAAAGACCACTCATATGCACCATCAACAAGTCTAATAGACATTTGGAAGGGAGGATACACTGCTGTGTAATCTAAGATGGTATTGAAGTCTTTGAAACACGGACCGAGCTACTGTACATGGAGAAACATATATTGGCAATGGCAAAAAAGACAAAGACAAAAGGCAAATTAATGGTACATACAGTAATTCATTACAGCTGTGCATCACAGAGTGATGTGAATCTGATCCCAGTGCACCCATTAGGGAATGCAGTGGAACAAACGTTTACTCTGAAATGAGGAACAATCAAAAGTCCAGAGGTTCAGGTTCCAGTGAAAGTGTGGACAGACAGTCCTGTCCAAATGACAGCAGCTGCAGTGTGGACAGCAGCAGGCTTGTGTACTCAGTCTCTGTCTCTCCACTGTCGTAGTACACAATGTCGGCCCTGCGTCCCACCACCCTCCTCACTCTACCCGGTTAGTACAGGCTCCAGGCCTGCTGATGCTGGGGGTAAAGTGATGAAGAGCTGGAGGTTGAGGCAGTGAGCTCGCTGGGGCCCAGCTGCTTTCCACACACACACATTCAGTCCAGCTTCTCCTTCTGGACCAGCTTGGGAGCATCTACAAAGTCCAGTCCATTAAAGAGGATGAGGCCGCCCGTCACCACGCTGGCTGTTCCCCAGAACAAAACATAGGCCAGAGTCTCAGTCCACGTGTCACCTGACAGGGGACAGCAGGACAGGGAAAATAGTCATTAGTGCACATATTTCTTGAGCCTGATAAGAACTCATTTTAAAAATAAATAAACCCTGAAGTTGTTATGTTTGCAGAGTGGGTATGAAAATGCCTGTTTATTGGAATGTATTGCAGTTTGTCTTACCAGCCATTAGCAGGCAGATGATACACATGGAGAATGCTACCACCATGACGATAGGCAACTAAAAAAGGAAAAGAGTCACATTAAAGACATCGGAAAGAGACAAACACATCAATCCACCTTCCCATGTCCTTCTTACCGTCAGAAACTTCCAGTCTTTGGGCTCACGTAGCGGGGTGTTCCAATCAGATTCATCCACAGCATAGTTCCCCAGGAACAGATCAATAGAGTCCTGCATTAAAACAGACAAGTGTTTCCTAGTCTTCTTTGCATTTCTTTTTGCAGTTGAGTGCATCTCTAAATGCTCTCATTCATTACTGTCTTTGTCTTCAAATTGTGTCAGCATTAAGACATGTGGTCATTATAGCTCAAGGATAATTCTCTTAAACAGTATACTGTAACGGAAGATAACCGACAGAGTAAAACACAAACACTTATCCACACCCACCTGTCTATAACCATCAGAGAAGTTGTTTTTGTAATATCGGATCATGGAGTTCCAGCCGTCCATCAGCAGCCCCCACTGAGTCCTCTTCCCTGTCCTGAAAGATCAGCATGTAGTTCAACACCAAATAAAGTTCACTAATGTCCCCAGAGGATGAATGCAAACCATTTGGTGACCCCTGACATTTCCTCTAGCATAGCCATTTCCACCATCAAACTCAAATCTAATCTTATTCACTGAGAACATTTCATGCTCCCCAGAGGATAAACCCTCTCCATTTTGGGCAGCTTTTTTTTGCATGTGAACTTAAAGGTTCAATGTGATATGCCAGAATTAAACATTAGATTTAAACAAGATTTTTAGATTGTATGCACACAATTTAGAGGTGAAATACTGCCCCCTATTTGTTTAGAGGAGGTGGTTCGGTACTATACGTTGTACTTTTAATGTTTATAATATTAATACATTTTATTTAGAGGTGCCTTTCAGGACACCCGAGGTCGCCTTACAGTGCATTTAAAAGTTAAAACGGCAACAAAAAAAGACGGAAAACAAATTAGTCAAACCGACAGATAAAACAGGCAGGACAGAGTGTGGAGTGACGGAGTGAAAGGAGGATCTGTGATAACAAGTTGGTTGTGTTTTAGAGTGAGTAGGCCAGTTTAAACAGGTGGGTTTTGAGGTGGGATTTGAAAGTCGTAATGAGTCAGACTGATGTGTGGAGGCAGAGAATTCCAGAGCCTGGGCGCGGTGCAGCTAAAAGCCCTGGCTCCCATGGTGCTGAGGCGGGAGGTGGGGACAGTCAGGAGTCCGGCTGAGGATGAGCGCAGGGAGCGGGAGGGGGTGTATTCCTGGAGGAGGTTTGAGAGATAGGTGGGGGCGAGGTTGTTGAGGGCTTTGTATGTGAGCAGAAGGTTTTTGTAATCAATCCGGTGTTGAACAGGGAGCCAGTGAAGTTGGATCGAGGATGGGGGTGATGTGGTCAGACCATTTGGTGCGGGTAATGATCCGGGCAGCCGAGTTTTGAATGAGTCTGTTGAGTAGTTTTGTAGGTAGGCCAGAGAGGATAGCATTACAGTAGTCAATCCGGGATGTGACAAATGCAATGCAATGGTTGAGATATAGACTTGCGTGTCGTCAGCGTAGCAGTGAAAATGGATGCCATGGTGACGGAGGATTGTGCCCAGGGGGAGGAGGTAAATGATGAATAGGAGTGGACCCAATACTGACCCCTGGGGGACACCCAGTGAAGTGTATCAGAAACCGTGATTATGTAAATCTGCTTAATTTGTATTTTAACACTAAAGCTTGCTTCTGTTTCAAGAGAAAATTGTTCAGGGTAAAGCTAAATGGCTGACAAGCTGCCAGTGTAGATGTGAGAAGTGGATCGCTAATGAAGCAGCCATTTAGTGTGACACCAGCATCTCCTTCCTGACACCGCTTTGGCATTAGCATGTAGTTACCATGTTTTAGCCATTTGCTGCGTGAAAACTGACCTGGTGAAGTCAGTCTTCAGGGCACCAGTACCAGCATACTGCTTGGAACAGGCATCAGCATTGTCTGCCCAGGCTGCATGTGAACAGACAGGAAGAGAAACAGATCATATTAACAACTATGACCTTAAATGGAGGCGTGCCACTGCTGTGTGAGGGTGAGCCCACCGTTCTTGTACATCTTCCCAAAGTCTGTCTGCTCTTCAATCTGCTGGCCAATGTGGAGGACTCCCATTCTCTGCAGGCACACACACACACACACACACACACACACACACACACACACACACACACTTGAGTTGAGAGGCAAGCTACTAATATGTTTGTGGGATATTACAGTCCCTTTTAATTTGCTGTTATTGTAAACTCAACACTTCCTCCATGTTCAAGATGAAATTTGGTATAATGTCCATTTCCACAGCACTGATTCAGTCACGTTATACTCACCACTCTTCTGCTCCGACTTGATTACTTAACACAAATACTGTTTCCCTCACTCATTATTTCCAATCCCTTCTACTTTGCTGGGGGGTTTTTTTATTGAATTTTTTTTATTAGAGTTAAGCTTCTTTGAATTCCTGAAAGGCCAGGCACAGTCCCTCCCTTTCCTGGTAGGCTTTTACTTGCAGGTGAATTCCAACCCACATTTAAGTGCTCATGCTGTCCATGCCCCTTGCTGTTATTTTATTATTATTCCCAGTGTTTCCCCTACCATTGTCTGCGCCCTGCCAGAAATTCAAGGTGTTTTTTTATTTTTTCTCGAATTTCAAAATAAATATTTATTTAATTCATAACTCACTTTTCACATTGACAGGTGCTCTTTTATTAAATAAACTAAACACTTATGCTATTGATCTAATTTATGTGCACGTTTCAGTCTGTACTGTCTACTTTGCACATTCATCACATTCTCTCCTTCGCTCCGTTTTACGAAGGGCGGGGCTTCACAGCTGACACACACACACACACACACACACGTGCGCACACACCTACAGAGCAAGAAAGGAGTGGGGATGTACGCGCATGCAACCCCCCGTCGCACGGTGAGCGCCCCTCCGAAGCAGTAAACCTAGGGGAAACACTGATTCCCCAGTCATTACTTGAATACTACTTTCTTCTGGAAGCTACAGTAAATATGACAACCTGATAGTTTTAACAATCACAAACAATTCAGAAATTGCAGGGAATTCATTTTAAATGTCATTTTATGATTGACCAATTTATATCCACATATATCCAAGAATATGGAGTGGAGAAATGGCTGAGTGGCTTCTAAGTTTTTTACACTTTCCCCACTGGAATGCATAATAAGTGTTGCATGTTCAGTTGTTTTTATTATTATGTCTACCTATTCTGTATTCTATTCTGTAGGAGAATCGGCTCGTACCCGTAACTGTGACTGCAGCGCGCGTTGGGCCAGCATGCTCTGGATGACATTGGTACGGTCCAGGCAGTCCATGCAGTTGCTCCGAAACGTCCCCTCCTGGTGCAACAGTACCTTCCCATCTGCCTCCACCAGGAAATATCTGAATACACACACACACACACACACACACACACACACACACACACACACACACACACACACACACACACACACACACACACACACACACACACACACACACACACACACACACACACCATTACTTCTGATGCAGAGTACATGGATATCTACCTGGTGTACTTGTATCGGCTTATGCACACTGACCCAAATTCATCCTGCATTTCAGCGACCATGTCCAATAAGATCTGCAGGCGGTGCCACCTCATCCGACTGCACTCCTTATGGAAGTCAAAGGCTATGTACCTGTAGGAAGGCAAGCCTTTACCAAAAGCATAATGACCTCAACTAAATTAGATGTGGTGTAAGTATGAGGCAGTAAACCCAGCCACATGTGCACTGCCGTCATCTTACTTGATCATGCCATTTCCTAGGTTGGTTACCATCTTGTCAAATGCCAGCTCCAGTGGCTTTTCTGAGCCTTTTTGATTGATCTGTGGAAAAAGATGACGAACAACCATAAATGGGTATTTGACATTGTGATGATATCATTTCCTTTGACTGCTTCTTTCTACTCAGGGTCATACCAGGGAACAAACAGTGTGAGATCAACTTCTAGTTGGCACATTGATTTCATAAAAATACAGCAGTACAGGTGATAGAATCAAAATGCGATAACATGTTTTCATCTTACCAAGTTCAAAATCACTTGTCTTCCATAGAGAATAATCTGTGAGTCAAAGTGTCTCTGGAATCCATCCAACTAAAGGTCAACGGACAGAAGATGACAACTGCATGACAAATGAAGACACATTGGAGGGCCTTGTTGTGTCTCATGTAATGTAACGACAGCTTACGTGGTTCACTGTTTTGCTGATCTGTGGCTTTGGCTTGTACTTGAGGTTGGGTCTTTGGGACCAGTAGAAGGGGATGGAGCCTCTTGTCTGTGAGGAAAAACACAACATCATCCTTTCATGAACTCATACCTCCATTAAAACACATACTAAACCTATTAAAGCCCCAAATTGCAGTGACTTTACAGCACAGTTGTCAGAATCATGCAGCACAATCCATGTTGTCCACATGGCGTCATGATATGACGACAAAAAGTTGACATGACATCATTTTTAAAATTGAGAATTGTTGACTTAATGTTCTTCACTGAACTCTTCCTTATGGCAGACTTCACTACCTCTCTCCTCTCGGGCTCACCTGAACAAACGAAGCCTTGGCACTGTTGTACTGCACGATCTGCTCCGTTTCCACATAGTTAGCAGGATGGCCTTCTGAATCAATGCCTACAGAAAGAAACAGTTAGACATCTAATGCAGAGGCTAGCTTCTCACTGTATAGCATAGCAGCAAGTAATATCAAAGTTCACATGAATGTATTTAAATGCTTATATTTACTGAGAATTGGCATGGAACTAATATGCAACGATGCATTTCATTTGTAATTAAATGTGTCTTTCTGTACAGACCGCATCACTCGGTTTTCCTGCCATAAATGAGCTGCAAATGTGTTTAATAGGTTTGTAAAACACAAAGAATGCGTCTGCTGTAGAACAGACTGAAGACACTTCACTTCAGGAAGAGTTCCAGTTGACGTGGAGATGCGGGCTCTGAGGAGCGGACAGTCGTGTTACCTCGGACATAGTAGCGGACACCGGCTCTGAAGCAGCTCCTCCTGGAGACAATACTCCACTCAAACACCTTCCCATTGATGCAGCTCGACTTCATGGTGATGACTAGTGAACACACGTGTTAAGAAACCGACATGGAATAGTAAGTGATCAGTGCTATATACATTCAAAAATCACATAAACAAATGTAAAGAAGCCTACTGATATAAAGTCTTAAATGTGTTATTTCTTTCTTCATCTGATAGGCACTTAATAGTTATCCTGATCAAGGACAAAAACACACTCTATTGACACTTTTTACAGTATTTAGAAGTCAAGACACTAAAAATAATAATAAAGTGAACACACCTTATATAATGCTTCACTCAGAAAACATGGTGAGATGGGCCTCACATGAAAGATCTCACACTCATTCACTAAAATAGAAATATGCATTTAAAGTGTGTCAGCCAAACAACAGGAAAGGATACAGCCATGGACCACAGGATACACAAACTTGTGTAACTGGAAGATAAGAGCAGTGTTAGGTGATGAAATGCTTTACTGTACTGTGTGAAATACAATTTCAGGTTACCTATGTACCTTGGAGATGTTGTCACAGAATCAGAGTTACACAAGCAACATTAAGCGCTCTTCCACAGCATTGTTTTCATTGTCTCACTACAGGATAGGCAGACTCATCTTTAGGAGTGACTGCTAGTCTCCTCCACCTATTACTCCAGGGGGCCACCGTCACAGTGTGAGAAACACGCATAGAAAGCCTTGCAAATGTGAGAGGTGATGAGCAACCAGCTGTCTGGAAGTAGCCAGAGCCCTGGTACAGTATACATATAGTCGTTTATGTCGTTGATAAAATAAAGATCCTCAACTTTGGTGTCCTGGGCTATAAGGCCATCATATTAGCCTAAATGGTAAATGAGTCAATTAAAGAGAAATTAATTGAATCTTCACTCAGCTCAAAAGGGATTTGGAATAACATGCTCTTCTAAGCACTTAAACATATTGTATACTTTATAATAATAATAATCACATCATTTTCTTTCTTTTTGTGCGTGTAAAGATTTTGTGTCGCGGAGAATGCCTCAGCAGGAAAAGAGACTACAGTTACAATCGATGTAAGTGTCATCCTAACTCCAGACCTTCCCTCTGTATTGCAAAGTTTAAAGAAGAGCTTTGCTTATAACAATTAGTTTAGGATAGAAATCCCTCGCAGGCAGCTGAGATCCTGTACCTTATTTGCAAGAATAGACGCGCATTCTAAATCTTAACGTCGGCTGGAGTGACTGTCTCACTGGACTGTATTGGTTTCGGTGCCACCAGGATCGGGTCATCGATCAAACGATCAAATTTGCCAATTGAGATTTAATAGAGCAGAAGGCAGAACCTCGGAGATGGTGGATCTCGACCGATTTCCGGGTCACGTGCTGGACGCATAATCAATCAACCAACTAGAAATAGCCTGAATCGACCGTAGTTAAAACAATACACGCGCACTAAAACCTAACTGAGGCTGGCCTTGGTTCGGATGACCGCAGTGGTGCTGCCTCCCTGTGCTCTACAGCCGTGCAGGTGCAGAGTCCAAGCGGCACACCGGGCCTAACGTTTCTGTGAGGGGAATAACGGCACGCCGGAGCCGGTGGGATATTTCATGTGATTCGTTGTGTCGGGTTTGTTAAAAAGCGTGAGAGGGTCCGTGTGCCGTCTATTCCCTTAGGTTGTCGGTGTGCTCATGATGTAGGCCGGTAATTCTGCTGGAGGTGGGTGATCGATTATTGTTTGATATTTGCTTTGTTTAAGGACAAATATGATCGTTAGGCGTGCTTAATGATGTACAGACTGGTCAGGATTGTACACAGAAATGTGGGCTGTCACCCTCCCTCACCGTTACACCCTGTACTGACTGAATACAGTACTGGCTGTAAATGGTTCTGAGCGGCTCAGACAGAGCTGCTTGTAGGCAGGAACACCTGTTCTGTAATCCTGCTGCAGGTGAATAGACATTAATTGTTTTACATTAGCTTGGTTACTAGAACTCAAATGTCCGTTGTAATATAGCCTACTGTAATCCTCATTGTTACACGTCCTGACTGATGCACGTTGCTGTGGTATATGCTACACACATACATGTAGTCTGTTATATATAATTCCAATTGTGTAGGTGGAGTAGTGTATAGATTTGTAGCTGGTTGCTGCTGGATACGACCATGGTATCCAGACTCCATCATTACAAGAAGACGTGCAGTTATACTTGCACACTGTATTTCATGCAAGCAATTCCAAAATGTGCAATGATGCGGCTTTGATAAGCCTTCAGAATACTCATTGAACACAAATAAAACTAAAGAAATGATTATTGATTTTAAAGAAACTTCTCCCTGTACGTCCTCTGTAATTATGAACGACATACCTTTTTTATGGGGGGTACTTGAGTATCAGTACCTGGGCACTATTATTGATAGCAAGCTGACATGGAATGCAAACACCAATGCTCGGTTTGCAAATGCTCAACGACTTCTACTTTTTAAGGAAACTGAGACACTTTAATGTGGACTAAAATTGAATGTCTTATACAGAGTCAGTTGGTTGCGCTTGTAGGAAGCATCATCCCTGACATAACACTCACTTGACCACTTTTTTTTTCGGCTCTGCAGATGAATTGTTGTCTTTTTTTTATCGCAGACATTAAGTCAAAATAAAAATTATTCTGAGAACTCCTATGTTTTGTATTAAATAACTTGAATCCTTTTTTTCAGGAACGCGCATTGAAATTTTCATTTCCACACCTGGAGAGAATACAAAGTAAAAGGGTCAAAGGCAAAAGAAAGAAGCTTCTGTAATCCATGTGCCCATTAGTGTCTGATTGGCAAGATGAGTACAGACAGACCCAAACGGAATATCATCAAAAAAAATATGTAAGTGAAATTTCTTCCCTCACCATATACACTGGCTATAAAAGTATGCACCATCTTGAATTCTTCAACACTGAATGTAATCAGGATGAAAAAAATACTATCAAAAGAAAAAATAAATGTATGCTAAAATAAAAATGCACAAAGAAACCTGTACAGATTGAGCTGAGAGGTGGGAGGTGAGATCTGGGGAGTGGGAGGTGAGAGGTGGGAGCTGAGGGGTGGGAGGTGGGAGGTGAGAGCAGCGAGGTGAGAGGTGAGAGGTGGGAGGGAGAGCAGCGAGGTGAGAGATAGGAGGTGGGAGCTGAGAGCTGGGAGGTGAGAGCAGCAAGGTGAGAGATGGGAGGTGAGAACAGCGAGGACTGAGATAGGAGATGGGAGGTGAGAGCAGCAAGGTGGGAGCTGAGAGGCGGGAGGTGAGAGCAGCAAGGTGGGAGCTGAGAGGCGGGAGGTGAGAGCAGCAAGGTGAGAGATAGAAGGTGGGAGGTGAGAGCAGCAAGGTGAGAGGTGAGAGATGGAAGGTGGGAGGAGGGAGCTGAGAGGTGAGAGATAGAAGGTGGGAGGTGGGAGCTGAGAGGTGTGAGCTGAGGTGAGAGCAGCAAGGTGGGAGCTGAGAGGTGAGAGATAGAAGGTGGGAGGAGGGAGCTGAGAGGTGGGAGCTGAGAGGTGAGAGGTAGAAGATGGGAAGTGGGAGCAGCAAGGTGGGAGCTGACAGGTGTGAGGTGGGAGGTGAGAGCAGCGAGATGGGCGGTGAGATATAGGAGCTGGGAGCTGAGAGCAGCAAGATGGGGAGGTGAGTGATAGGAGGTGAGAGCAGCAAGGTGAGAGATGGGAGGTGAGAGCAGCAAGGTGAGAGATAGGAGGTGGGAGGTGAGAGCAGCAAGGTGAGAGATAGGAGGTGGGAGCTGGGAGGTGAGAGCAGCGAGGGTAGGAGGTGGGAGCTGGGAGGTGAGAGCAGCGAGGTGAGAGATAGGAGGTGGGAGCTGAGAGCAGCGAGGGTGAGAGATGGGAGGTGAGAGTGGCAAGGTCAGAGATAGGTGGGAGGTGAGAGCAGCAAGGTGAGAGGTGGGAGCTGAAAGGCGAGAGCAGCGAGGTGAGAGATAGACGGTGGGAAGTGAGAGCAGCAAGGTGGGAGGTGAGAGCAGCAAGTTGAGAGGTGGGAGCTGAAAAGCGAGAGCAGCGAGGTGAGAGATAGACGGTGGGAAGTGAGAGCAGCAAGGTGGGAGGTGAGAGCAGCGAGGTGAAAGCAGCAAGGTGAGAGGTGGGAGCTGAAAGGCGAGAGCAGCGAGGTGAGAGATAGGTGGGAGGTTGAGAGCAGATAGGTGGGAGGTGAGAGCAGCAAGGTGGGAGGTGAGAGCAGCAAGGTGGGAGGTGAGAGCAGCAAGGTGGGAGCTGAGAGCAGCAAGGTGAGAGATAGCAGGTGGGAGGAGGGAGCTGAGAGGTGGGAGGTGGGAGCTGAGAGCAGCGAGGTGAGAGATAGAAGATGGGAGGTGGGAGCAGCAAGGTGGGAGGTGAGAGCAGCAAGGTGGGAGCTGAGAGGTAGGAGGTGAGATATAGGAGCTGAGAGCAGCAAGATGAGAGATAGGAAGTGGGAGGTGAGTGATGGGAGGTGAGAGCAGCAAGGTGAGAGATGGGAGGTGAGAGCAGCAAGGTGAGAGATAGGATGTGGGAGCTGAGAGGTGAGTGCAGCGAGGTGAGAGATGGGAAGTGAGAGCAGCGAGGTGAGAGATGGGAAGTGAGAGCAGCAAGGTGAGAGATGGGAAGTGAGAGCAGCAAGGTGAGAGATGGGAGGTGAGAGCAGCAAGGTGAGAGATAGGATGTGGGAGCTGAGAGGTGAGTGCAGCGAGGTGAGAGATGGGAAGTGAGAGCAGCAAGGTGAGAGATGGGAGGTGAGAGCAGCAAGGTGAGAGATAGGATGTGGGAGCTGAGAGGTGAGTGCAGCGAGGTGAGAGATGGGAAGTGAGAGCAGCGAGGTGAGAGATAGGAGGTGGGAGCTGAGAGGTGAGAGCAGCGAGATGGGAGGTGAGAGATAGGAGGTGAGAGCAGCGAGGTGGGAGGTGAGAGCAGCAAGGTGAGAGGTGGGAGCTGAAAGGTGAGAGATAGAAGGTGGGAGGTGAGAGCAGCAAGGTGAGAGATAGAAGATGGGAGGTGGGAGCTGAGAGCAGCAAGGTGGGAGCTGAGAGCAGCGAGGTGAGAGATAGAAGATGGGAGGTGGGAGCAGCAAGGTGGGAGCTGACAGGTGGGAGGTGAGAGCAGCAAGGTGGGAGCTGAGAGGTGAGAGCAGCGAGTTGGGAGCTGAGAGATGGGAGGTTAGGGTTAGGGTTAGCGCGGTGAGATATAGGAGCTGGGAGCTGAGAGCAGCAAGATGAGAGATAAGAGGTGAGAGCAGGGAGGTGAGAGATGGGAAGTGAGAAGTGAGAGGTGGGAGGTAGGAGGGGGATTCCGCTGCTAAGTCAAATTCAAATCAAATGTATTTAGCCCAATATCACAAACTACACATTTGTCTCAGTGGGCTTTACAGACTGTACAGCATACAACACCCTCTGTCCTTAGACCCTCGTACCGCACAAGGAAAAACTTCCTAAGTCCACTTTTATTAAGGTTAGGGTTAATAAAGCCTTTAGTTTATTTTCAGCACTCCCCAGTGAGGTTGGTATATACTTGCAGGGAGTGACAGCAAATATCAACTCTGTAGATACTGCGGTCCTGTACTTTTCTCTTTTTATTTTGAAATTGTTTATATGCGTCCTTTTCATTTTGACATTTCACTGTGGTATAATAAGTTTTAGTGTTTGCTGGAATAATTGTAATTACAGGAGACATAATCCTGTTGATGGTGTTTGTGTCTGTGACTCTGCAGGACATCAGCGACGGGATGCCGTGGTGTGAAGAACGTCTGGTCCGCAAAGTTCTTTTCCTCTCCCTCAGGGAATTCAGAGACACACACCGTGCCACACACAAACACTCACACAGACACACGCGCGCACACAAACGCACATCGAAAAGTACTCTCTTACATGCTCAGCAAAAGAGACAGACACTACCAAACACACACACACAGAAGAACACGCGCACAAGACGGAGTGTGCACACGCCACAACAAAGAGTCAAACATAGATCACCAAACACACATACACAGAAAAACACACACAGTGCACAAAATATGCACATTTCAAAACACCTACATGAAGACACCAACAAAGGGCAAAAAACTAATTTGTCTCAGGTCTCGTACACACCAAAAAATAAATGTACCCACACACTACAGAACATGCAAACACAATCAAAACTGTCTGCAGGGAAAATGACACGCAGTGTACAGCATACACACCTAGAAAATACACACACGTTCCAGAAGAATTCTGTTTCAACCAGGACACTACGCTCTCATAAAACACAAAAAACACTGTTGCTGAACTCGAAATACACAGAAACTGCAAAACACACACACGCTACTCCGCACAAACACTCAGTGAAAAACACACAGACATTGCTGAAACCTTCTGCCCCGGCCAGGATGTTGCGCTCACACACTCCCACACGCCTCAGGGGTCAGTACCAGAGACGCTCTTCTTCCCTTAGTCACAGCTGTTCATTCAGTTGTACCACAGCTACAGTTGAAGTTCCTTAAAGATAATTCCAGTTCATTGCCCAGTTTTGTCCATCAGTAATAATAGCATTGTACTCACTAAGTGAATTGTTGAGATTTGGAGTCTGACAACAGTTTATCTAAAGCTCTTTATGTGGAGGTCAAACTGAAAGTGAATGTCACTAAGAATCACTTATTGCACAGGAAAGCTGTGTGCAAACTACATTAATTAGACATGTCAACGTTGAAAGAAAGAAGTGTGTCTGTAAACTTCAGTTTGTCTGACTGCTCGTGTTCACAGCTGCAACACGTATTTGGGGCCATAGCAAATGTACTTTTTTGAAGTGTCAATATTGAAAGCTTGAATATTGGTTCCATGTTTTAGCTGTAGCTCATCTTTCCTGTCCAACTGTCACAAAGCATTTTTTAACATTGTTTGTAATAGAAAAGATCTCTAGTACATCATTTACTGTTTTTGTTACAGCTTTGATTTATATGATATTGCAGGTTTTGATGATTTCTAAACGTAGTGAAAGTGCTTCATGTCAGTAACTAAAGCTCTAACTGTTCTCTTCAGGCTCCCTGGTTAATGGCAGCATCAGCCAGTGTCAGTCCCTCCTGTCAGCCCGCTGGAGCTTGTCCTTACAGACACAACGCCCTCAACAGCGCCACCCTGACAGCATCCATTGTCACAAGGATGACCCTGCCAGCAAGAGGTCAGCTGTGTGTTTTTGTATACATGTTTGCATGTTCATACCTGTTTGCATGACTTGCCTATAAACAGAGAAAAGGTGTTCTGTGCTGCCACCTGGCAAGAAAACGCCAACGGAAATGTCTAACTGGAGAGATTCAGGAGCTTCTGTCTGTGAGGGCCGACCCTGAAATCCTCAGACAAATTCAAGGAATGGCAAGAGACTCTGTTGTTTATGAACAAATTACGCGTCGGCTCCGTGACGGCGGTATAATCGCGTCATGTCGTGCCTCCTGGCCTAAAACAGAGTATCTCCAGTAAGAGAGAACACTATCTCCTGTAGGAATGTAACAATACATGGCGAAAAATGAAGTAACTCTTTTTAAACAACAGGGGGGTGCTATCTAAGATTTGGAAATGGAGGATGCACCATCCTGTTTCAAAACGGAGGTGTGACAGCATTTTGGCCTCCCTAAATCAGAACATGAAATATCTGAGAAGATAGATTTGGGATTTGTTTAAAATTTGAATTAAGTTTTTTTTTTTAAAAATTTTATGACAAATAAAATAAAATATGCTTTCCATAGTTCATACCCTACTTCAGAAATAAAAAGGATTCTTTAATTTGATAGAAGAGAAAAAATATTTTGTAGATTTTCATCTGAGAAATAAAGTAATCTTTTCACTTTTCAGTCATAATTAGTCTTCAATCTCATTTTGTGAGAAAATATTGGGAAACAATCATATCATGAATTGTATTGAATCATGAGATGGGTGTATCGTGACATGCTTAGTCTGCTGTTGTGTGCTACATATTACATATATACATAGTTCATATGAGAAAACGTTTTGTTTACGTCTTTCACACCCACAGTGTGTTTTCATGGACTCATTATATGAGTGGGGGTTTGTAGTTTCCTTGATACTGTGGCATCCATAAACAGTGTGTGTGTGTGTGTGTGTGTGTGTGTGTGTGTGTGTGTGTGTGTGTGTGTGTGTGTGTGTGTGTGTGTGTGTGTGTGTGTGTGTGTGTGTGTGTGTGTGTGTGTGTGTGTGTGTGTGTGTGTGTGTGTGTGTGTGTGTGTGTGTGTGTGTGTGTGTGTGTGTACATATGCACATATGCAGGCTTCAGGCACAGAGGAAGTTTGCCCAGTCCCCTCCCAGCTCTCCAGGACCGCCAGTGTTGAGGACACCAGCAAGAGGTAACCACAACCTGGCCGTGGTCACCTGTCTGACGAGACGCAGTCCCAAGACTGAGGACTTCTTGTCCTTTCTCTGTCTGAGAGGTAAACTGCAAGCACACAAGCTGCCTACAGAGTCCTGAAGGGATCACATATTGTCAGTCATACCTGAAGTTAGCGTCGCCCTGATTCTGGATTATAGCAGAAAATAATTCTTACACATTTTGTTCAGAGATAATCTTCACAAATGAACACCACTTTTTGAAGCATAAATTCAATCCCAGAAGTAAAAAGCTAACATTAGGCGAAAAAGGAAGGGTCGCATAACCCACGTCACCACCATTAAACTTCCAACTTGTGATTTGATTTTGCGCCTCTCCTACAAAAACCTTTCCTCCTAGCGTGACCTGAAGTAGCTAGTGGTCATAGTTTTGTCAATAGTCAGTCTCACATCCTTTTTCAAAGACACCTGAAAAATGCTGAACACAATGCTGTAAAGGCAGACTAGTGAGTAGATGAGATTCTGTGTTCCTTGTGATTACATTTAATGTCCCTGACATCCTCTGTAGTATCATTTAGAAACCACTTTTTTTAAGACGCGTAGAAGTTTTAACTTGACTTAATTACAGACATATTGTATGTTGTAGAACAAAACATAAACATCTCTTAAATTTGTGTTAACCACACACCTTTTTTCAGACATCTAACCAAAAACCCAATCAAAAAACTTCTGTGTTTTAGGACTTAGCGTTATATACACGATGGGTAGCAGTCTGAACTGAGGTTGGTCTCAGAGTCAGTGCCAAGAGCTCAGCTCCATGTCATCATATAATGTACTACTCTGTATGCTGTTTGATTAATGCACCAATGCACTGCTGTGTTTAAATTAATCTAATATCTGTGCATAGTCAGAGATAATTTCTCAGTGTTAGTTGATATGTTTCGAAAGCTCAGTGAAAACTAGCTTTGCTAAAACCCTGGAATTGGAATGCCACAGTTCTTTGCGGTAGCTGTACTGTATCCCCTCAACAACGAATGAAGGCATTTCCTCTTTCACTTCAGGTTCATCAGCATTGCCTAGCAAGATGGCCTTCTTAGCAAGTGGACGAGCAAAGGAGCCAGCTGGCAATCAGCATCTTCCTTCCTGTCTTTCCACCAATCACAGGACTGCAGCGGAGGGGAAGAACATGAGCACATTGAGCAGAACAACAGGTACTCATCCACTGAGCTGTTAGTGTAGGAGTTTATTAACTTAAATACAGTCCCATCAGTCTTTGAGTGTGTTACAGATACAGCCAAGCTGTCATGTTGAGTCCAAATGCAGTTTAAATAAAACATCCTTTTCACTATATAAGTTATATTAACATAATTCAAATTTAAATGTTTTTCTGTTTATTACTATGAAACAGGAAAGGTTTAATGATATTTCGGGGGTTCAGACTCCCCGCCGCTGGGATTTGGAAAGCAGCTTGGAGGGGAACTTCTATGTGGCTACATCTGTATATCAGTACCTCTTTATTTGAAGAGGTGTGCATGACCATGACAGGAAATTTGTCAAAAACATTATCAGGAAGAAGTCTTTATGAAAGTTTATGATTGTTGTCATTAAATGTAATACGGTCAATTGACCCCAACCCCATTAAACTTGGCATAATGACTGAATGACAACTGTCATAAACATTCATAAAGTTGACTTGTCGAAAGTCGACCTTGTTCAAGACAGGTTTCATGACAGTCTTATGCACGACCCTTCAAATAAAGTGGTGCTGTTATATCTTTTAATAGTCTGATTGAGGCAGCTTTGAATAACAAGGCAGGTTAATTCATCCAACAAAATGTTTTAGTAATGTTTTTCTCTTTGCTTAAATAAATGTATATTTTCTATCTTTGTGCCTCTGTATCTGTGTTCCTGATCTACAGTACAGCGAGACTCTCGGTCTCTGAGAGGGAGGCCCGCAGGCTCTGCAGCGGTCAGCTCCTTCTGCCCTCTAAGCGCCCGTGCACAGAAGAGGAGGGAGAGAGAGAGGAGAGAGGAGGAACAGCAGAGGAGGAGCGAGGGGATGGGAGCTGAGAGACACCTCCTGAGACCACGCCAGCTCTCCCTGCAGGTCAGGAGGACTAACACGGTCTGATCATCCTTCCTACATGTTTCTCTGTCTAAAAGGTGTCTTCATTGCTATGTTTCTTGTTACTTCCACCAACTGTCGATTAGTAGTGCAAGACTGGCAGCAGGACTGTGTATCACAGATATACAAAATGTTATAATAACTGACCACGTCAGAAATCAAAAGTGTTGATTGGAATTCCAAATGGTCACAGTCGAAAAGTGAAAGAAATAGTTGTGTCAAAAATGAAAACAGAGAGCTTGAGAGAAGTTAAAACCGCGGCTCCTAATTTACGTCAGCAGAGCCTGAGGTGGGTGTGAATGTTTTCAGAAAGCTTCAGAAATGGTCGGACCCCCCCCCCCCCCCCCCCCTTATCAGACATCACAAAGGTGTGGGGGGCTTCTGAAGCTATTTGACCATCTGACAAGCCCTTCTGAAGAAGCCTACTGGCAGTTCAAGTCATGGACTCCTTTGAAGTCTTCAGTAATGACTCCTTTTTACTAAATGCCATTACAGAAGCTGCTGTTTCATTGGGCTCACAACTGTTTTCTGCCGATATCATTATTCCCAGGACTTAATACGAGCCAACATGGTCTTTTTCTGATACAGGTTGCCATGGTGACAAGGCTCTCTGAACAAAGAGCCTCCTGTGTCAGGTCAGTTCCCACCTTAAAGCTGAGCACCGGTGGGGGCAGCAGACGCTCCCCCAGGCCCTGCACAAGGCCTAGCAATACCTGTATACCAAGACTCCTGGAAGCCAACAACAAACACCTCTCCCAGCACAGCAAACACCAGCTGCCTCGCAATCGGCATCTTTCTCTAGACCAACGAACCGTCTTAGACTACTATGGCAACCCAAAGACCTTCAGTCGTGTCCAGAACTCAGGAAGACATTCAAGCAAGACTCCAGCTCAAATCCCATTGATGAACAGCTCAGCCATCAGTGAGAACCCTGGGGTCCTGAGGTCGTCCAGAAGAAGGAGAGGCCTTCCACCAGACACCAGCCCTACCCCTCTGAACAACAAGAACTCATCAAAGAAGTGCAGGACAGTGCAATGTAATGATGATGATGTCCCAGTGGAGAGTGACTGCCATATTGGTGAGATCCCTCAGAGGGAGGCCAGCTGTGATAAAGATTTTAGAGAGGAGTCTGTGAGTCATATTAGTGAAATCACTGGTAGTCATAAAGAAGACCTTACACAGGACAGATGTGGCCATGTTGGAGAGATGAGAGTAGAGAGGGACAGTTGTATTAGTGAAGACCTACAAGACGAGATGCATGTTGGAAAGTTAAGTTTCACCAGGGTCTCTGCTCTGGAGCCCTCTCAAGAAGGGGTCAACCTTAACAACATCATCACAAACTATGACCTCAGCCCCGTTAGGGAGGTCCTCGGCAGTCATGTGAGAGAAAAAAGGCTCCAGAGAAATCATCCCACTTCATCCACATTCTCTAAACTAATGACCAGGACTGCTGATTCCAGAGCTTCTGCTGTGAGGACTACTGTAACTAAAGCTGCTATCAACTTAGTGACTTCTACACAAACACACACTGACCCACCAGCCAGTTATTCTGCCAAGCACACTGCTAAGGGCACTAACAAACGTACTAGCAAGGACATTATCAAGTGTACTTCACCAGCCAGCACATACTCTATCCATAATTCCAAAGGTGCTGTAAAAGACTCCTCCAAGGGTACCACAGAGGACTTGACCAAGGACAGTTTACCTGTCTGTAGCTATTCTAGCACTTCCAAGGGCTCTACAAAGGGCCTCCCCCAGATCAAGTCTACTACCTCAGCCATTAAGACCAGGAGCAGCCCGAGAATCCTCCTGAAGCACTAACAAACGCCTGAGCTACGTCTGAAAACATTCACAGATTTACTATTCGATATATTGAGGTTTAGCAAAATGTTTAAATGTTTAAAACAACATTAGATACTGTTGATCATAAGCACCACATGATGATGGTTGTTGGCTGGTTGGATAGTGACGTAGTGACTATGTACTGTTCTCTACATATGTCAATGATTGTGGGATCATTTTAATTCTATATGTTTTGACTGTGAAGGCTCATGCACACCTTCGATTTCTTGTAGACGGGTTCATAGGAGGAAGGGAAGAGAGAATTCCCGCACACGCTTTTACTTGCAATGAACCTTATTTATAAATACAACATTTCGATCCTTAGATCTTCATCGGATGAGGCTTAAAATAAGGTAACGGTGATGCTTTACCTGATGAAGGTCTAAGGACAGAAATGTATTCATCAATAAAGTTCATTGCAAGTAGGACAGTGTGCAGGGAGTCCCTATTCACACAGCACACACGGCATAGTGGGAGACGCGTTGTGTAATGGAGTGTATAATAAAAGTCCCTGCTGTATCTGAAATAGTAGCCTGATATTTTTGTATTATATTATGGAAAAGCACATTCAGTCTGCTGTACCGTTTTCAGTAGTGTACCTAAAGAAAGCTGATGTGCACACAGTTACATGCTCTGGGGCCTTTCGGGAGTCAGGTTACAAAGCAGTCCTGCCATTTCATTTAAACAGGAATAATCTGTTCAGGACCGTCTACATCGATAAGGGTTTCTCACTTTAAAAACATATTAAGTCTCTTAAAACAATAGTCAAGAGCTCATATGAATAATAAGACCGGTTTTACTTGCCGTGATCATTCCTCCTGTTCAAACTGTCGATTAAAAGATTCCATTTAAGAAGTAAGTGATGAGGGACAAAATCATACCTGTCAACATTAGAATTTCAAAATAAGGGAAATGTTTTGCCGGACTCCGCCCATACTTTAACAGCTCCAACCCATGTAATGTAAATGTAAACACATAAGGGACGGGTATATACATTGAGGAAATACATGTTTATGTAAAATATGTATTACTTGTACAGACATGTTTATAAAATGTATGTATTTTATTTGATGAGTTATTATCATCAATTTATTTGATGATCGATGACTTGTGTGGCTTTTGTTTTCCCCGACGATGTCAGAGTCGGGAAACATGTCCGCTACACTGCGACTGAAATCAACGCAGAAGCTGAAGGCTACATTATTTTTAACGCAAAGCATTGAAATCATTCCCTCAGCTTTGGTCACTTGGTCTGCCTCCGACACAGTTCTTGTCACACATGAAGTCATTGACAGTGTATGTTTTGTGCCTCATATTTGTGCTTTGACGCTTTTTCTTGCTGGTGAACATCGCTTATTCCGCAGTGTGCGATGCTAATATCTGAATGGCACACTTTACAAAGAGCATGAGTTTGCCCGACTCTGCTTTTTATTAAATAAGGGAAGGTCTCCTCTCATTGGTACTTACATAAAGTTTTAACTTGTTTGGCAGGTACAACTGCGTCTCCATCTATCTCCCGTTCACTGTGACTCTCATCCATATGTTTTCGTCTTCTTCTTCTGTGTTATTGTTCCTGTTTTCTTCTTCTGTGTGTTTACTGGTGGATAACGTTTTTCAGCTCATGCTAAACATAATACTGCCACCTGCTATATCGGAGGCCACTTTACACTTTTTTAAATTAGGCAAATTGAAAGGTTAAAAATATGGGATAATCCCGGGAAAAACGGTAGGGTTGACAGGTATGGACAAAATACACAGTTCTGTGAAAAAACGTTCCCATGTTTATCTGAGGCTAATAGATTGTGTGCATGTGACGTCACGCTTATTTCCCAACCCAGAAGTCAGCCATGTTGGTTGGAATACACAACCAAGACTGTGGCCATTCACGTGGGAGTTGCTGCAACGCTTCGTAATTTTCTTTGTATTTAAACGTCTAAGATTGAAAGAAAATGCCAATTGTGTGTGCAGTCTATAATTGTAGTAATAACGCTACTCGTGAACCAGAGAAACGGTTCTTTAGATTTCCTAAAATCATCACAAACAACGATCCACAAAAGAGGGATGAATTGCTGTCTACCGAACGTCGTAAACTGGTTTAGCAACATAACTCGTAAGGATTTAATAGAAGAAAAAGCACAATTCACCCGTGTGTGTGGCGACCACTTTATATCTGGTAAGAGCTCATGCTAAAGCTATGTTTTCAATGTTTACGTTAAACATTTGTGCTTATGATATACCCGAACACTGTAAGACCTCACCTCACTCACAAACCACGGCTTGAGCGGTGTATCTCGAGCTCTTTGAGAGTGATTTACACGGGCATGGACGAGCACCCTGTCATCTTTCACTGGTTTGGTAAGAAGACTACCAACCCAGCCAGAAACAAAGACATTATAAGCATCTAAGCTCTTGTATGCCTTCATTTGTGCGTTGGTTGCCCACGACGTTTGTAGCACAAGGTAGTTCACAATATCCGTATATTCAATCGGCGGTAATGAATCTAAATCCTCACTACAATCCGATGGCTTTAGCGTGTACGGGTCACGGCAAATTGAAAGAAACATTTGGACTTTTTCCTCTGAATCTTGCCTTTGCAGAGGACTCCAGAGAGTCAGAATACTTTGAAGAAGTCGGAGTTGTATTGTTGTTCGCTTTAGACGGCATTGTTGATTTGTTATCCAACCAACATGGAGTCGCACGCATACGTCACACAGTTTTGTCACGTGTTTGCACACTACCTATATGAGGAATCAGCTTTCGGTCAAATCAAGTGGGTCTTTTTAGTAAGTTGTCCTCCATAGGTCAGTGAAGAAACATGTATTTTTGTACTGTGACCGGATTTTTTTCCCCATCACATGAATTGAATTTGCTTAAGAAAAGTTCCTTTAATGGCCAGTATGGACAGGAGGAACGATTACAGCCAGCAAAACCTGTTTCAGTGTTCTTATGGGCATGTGAGTATTGTATTAAGACTGACTTGAAAAAATGTAAACCTATCCTTTTAAGAAGTCCGTGGCACAACGGAAACATCCATCCTCTCGACATTGACTCTGACCTCGGTTACGGCTACCAGAACCAGTTGTGTGTGTGAAACCAGCGGTCTATTAGCTTCCTAATAGCTGATTTTGGGAGGTTAAATAGAAGAGAGGTAAAATCTTATGGCTGTAATAAATATAATTAGTACATTAATTAATATTACTGACTTCCTCACTGTGTGTTGGATTAAAATTAGACATTAGTCAAATTAATAATAAAATACATTGTTGGAGACAGCAATGGACACCGCTGCCCCTCTTCTGTTTTTGTTTTTCCAACATAAACTTGCCATCAAAATATTTTTTTAGTTGCCATAATCACATGATATTTCTACACATAAGAGTTCTGGATACGTAACTGACTTATGTGTTTGTAAATGAGTCCATCCTACTCTGTCCATGTATCTTTTATCAGTCACCTGGTTGGTGTTTTGAAATCACTTCTCTCCATTTTAAGCGTTTGTATCATTGATCATTAGTTACAGAGTTAGCGATCAAGATGGCGCACCATGCTACAGAAAAACACAATCATTGCAGACAGATTGACAATCTTCTTCCTGATAAAGGGGTCACCCTGTGTATGACTTTATTATTCCCACTCAAACATTCTACCAAGGGAAGTTTCATTAAGGATCCTTACATCTTGTGTATTACTGTGGTGCATGTGTTAGCTAAATGGCCTTTGATGGAAAATCCCTGAGGTGATATGCAGTATGTTACAATGTGCTGGGCTTCATCTGGGACACAAGCCAGTGATTTCAAGTTCATTTGAAAAACATTAACATTTTTGTTAGTTAGATTTAGAGCACTGTGAGCATTTCCCACTACTCATATTAATTATCTTGAAAATATTTAACTGAAAAAATGTGCATTATATTTATGCTTCTTGCAGATACTGTCATTTCATGTGGACAAAGTCTCCAGATTTCCTTCTCTTTTCTCAACAGCCATGGAGCTTGCAGATTTGATCCGTGGGAGAGTTCTCACACTGAGAGATAGGTTCTTACACAACAAATGGATTCATGTCTTTCTTCCTGATCATGAATTTTAAAATGTTATTGAAGTTTTCAATCAGATTTCTTGTTAAATCTCATTGTGTATTCATGGAGTTTTGGTGAGATGAGCAAACTCTTTCAGTCCCAAGGGAATATGAACACATGAAAAAACGAATATTTGTGCAGCCACACGTATGTAACTGTAAACAGTCTGTAAATGTGAATCATTTGAATGAGAATTTGCAATAAAATCTCTTTGCATACTTATCTGCCGGTGCAACTACTACTGAAGCTACATACGTTTGCATAAACAATTTACATTTGCATATGCATCAAGCGACGGTGCTAGTGTATCAGTCTTGCAACAAGCATAGAAAATACCATCCTGAAAATGTTAACCCTCATACAGGGAAGGAAGCTTGAAGTTTATTAAAAGACCATAGCAGTGGGTTTCTGTGATTTTTCCTGACATTCAGGGGTTTCTATTAATTTCTTTACAGTTCTTCTGTTGAAAGTACTGTACACTTTACAGTGGTTTAATTCATAATACAGATAATACAGCATAGTTACAAAATGTTTGAAATGACAAAATATAAATCAAGTTGTTCCCTCTTGAATGTATTTAAAGGTTGTAAAGTGCTATGTAAGTTAATTAGAGTCCAACATGCACACAGATCACTTCCATATTCGCATATAGTTGCCATATGGCAACAAAATAATTTGACCATTTTACAAATAACGTATCACATCTAAACTGGTTTTAATGATGAAAATGAAAAGTTAACTTACCCCACCCATATATTATTTAATATTTATTGACGGAATTTTACCTAAATATTGAACAATCAGACAACTTTGGGAGCCCCCAGATCATGACCTTCACAATGGCACGTGGGTATAAAAGAAGGTCATGTTATTTGTCAAAGTAGAAGACCCCCTTTTTCACAACTAAACGCTAAAACATGGATTTTATGGTTCTGCTTTTAGTAAAAGAGAGTAAATCCATCACAGAACACTGCAGTTCATAATTGATGATTTCACTCAATAACTATTCACAACATGATTATAAACACTCGATGGTGTTCTCTTTAGTGAGCAGTGAAAGATATTTTGTTATCAGACATTTATGAATAGTTGTCAGTATGAGCTGAGACAGGTAGCGTGCTGTAACTGTAACAGAGAATTTGCACTATATAGTATATGTCACACTGAGAATTCAGAAGTAAATATAATGCCCTCTAGGACACTTTTCCTTAAGGGAGCCCTTTTCTATCATTGAGTAAACTAATGACTCCTGACGAATGTTAAGAGACATGTTTTATGGATATTTCATATTATATTCAATGTGTAAAAGTGCACAACAACTGATAAACTGTACAATTAACCCAAATAGTGAATGCAGTAACTGCAGGAAGTTTGTGTAAAAAGAGTGATTCGGAAGAATTTTGAGCAGATTATTTCCACAGGTTGGAATCCGCTGCAGTAGGGTACCAAATATGATTGGGACACAGCATGAGTAAAATATTAAAACCCAAACTTCACCTTTCCATCAAATAAATATATTGAAATATTTTAGATGTGCTGTGCATAATTTTATAAAAATGCTGCTTAATTAACAGTATGTAATCAAACTCACTAGAATTAAGCAAAAACAGAGACAGAGGGGGCGGTAGTGCACAGTTGGAACACATGTTTGCCCTTCTCACCACATACAGTAGAAGAAGAGCCCCTTGTTATTCTCACCCGGAGTTAGCCTTTCAGGCATACAAGTATGTCTAGCTATGGGCACAGTAGCTATGGTTAGGTGTAGTAAAAGATGTCAGGGGGGGGGCGGGGTGTCGTGTAGGGAAGTCTAGGCAGACTTTCAGGTGCTGCGTAAAAATCCTTCTTTCAGACTCTGCTGTGTAGGTTCTACCTACAGACTCGAGGAGTGGAGGGGCTGCCTGTGAGGTTAATTTCAGGACAAATTTAATTCCAAGCTTTGAACACGGACGTATAGAGTGGAACAGGCTCCAGAGCATCAGCTAGCTGCCAGAGCACCAGGAGTGTTGACAGCCAGTTAAAGCGGCTGCTTTTATATGAGAAAGATCAGATCAGATCAGATCAGCTCAGAGGAATCATGTTTGAGAACTTCAGAGAAAGACTTCACATGGTCCAGCAGGATTTCACGACGGGGTTGGTCTGCTTTCTGACATAACGTTACTCTCTGCTTTAGCTAGTTGAGATTATGTCCTGCCTCGGATAGCATTATATGATTAGCTTTAATATGTATCTGATAGACCTTGTCATATAGAGATGTACACCTAATGATGAAACACGTAGCGATATAATGGTATATAACGTTAGCTAACTCCAGCCCTCATTCTGTTTTTGGAGCGTCTTTTTTGGAAAGCTATAACATTATTTTATGGCGCTCAGCTCATGTTCGCCTCCTTGAGTTAAACAAGTAGTTAGTTACATTTCTTGTCAATGTCATTTTAAACCTAACTACGCTAAGTTTTCGGGATTTTATTGTCCTAACTAGTTCGGTCATCGTGTAGCTGCGTTCAGCTGACGATCATGTGATGAGTCTTTTTTCTGGACAGTAAAAACATGAACCTACTTGTTAGTCCACATCCGTTCTGCAATACAAGTATCCGTAATAACAAAGGTAATGCAAATTGAGCTATGGAATTACAAATATCCCACTTTCAACAATGTGAATTCTAAAATCACTCTTTCAGTGGAGCCGAGATCGAAAAGTGGCCGATGGTGTTCCACAGCATGTACCGTTTCCTAACTGCAGGTGCCGCTTGAAAGTGGTATGCCACTGTGACACTGATACACTAGCACCGCCGCCTGATGCATATGCAAATGTAATTCGTCTATGTAAACCTATGTAATTGCATTCGTGTTTATCTTCCATGGAGTTCGTATTAGAGCTAACGTTAGTGTAAGTCAGAATGGCTATTGTTAGCCTCGTCACCGTGGCCAGTCTGACTAATAACAATAACATAGGCCTATATTCGAGCCAACTAACCAATGCTTATAGTATTTTTGGTATGTTTAATAGAAGAACACTATGTAAAATTAGAACAATAACCAATATACCACTCTGATCCAGCGGCACGCTATATGCATATATTGATGAAGGACTAGTGCAATAATACTATTGAAAACAAAGTGTCAAACTGTTATTTTATACAATAATTCCGACGTGTGAAGAATGTTGACAGCTCTGCGTTTATTGGCTGTTAATGCTGTGAATGAGAACAACAAGTTACCAAATGTGTATAGTACAATGGTGTCCCTCCTGGCAGATATAGGGACCTGCCACTGCAGACTAGAGACAATAATGGGATTGACCATAGTAACACTATATCAGGTGTAGCCTCATCAATACACATTGTCATCACAGTATATCAGAAGATGGATATCATAGTGAGAAGATACCCTGACATCTACTGTATGCCAATCATAAATATCTCGGTTTAGTTGGTTGGTACAAACTGCATAGCTACCGCTGGATCAGAATGGTATGTCTGTAAAAGACAAACCGGTTCAGCCACTGGATCAGAGTGGTATGTGGGTATCTATAAACCGGCATATGCAGACTAAAGCCAAAGTTGGGATTTACAGTAAAAATGTAATCAATACATAAACACGTTGGCATTTCACACTATCTAATAATAGATCATAGTGAAATGAATATGCCCATGTTTATCATAGCCTCTGGTGGAAAAAGGCTTAATTATGCCGTGATAAAAAAAAAAGGTTACTCATTCAAAGTTTATGCTGAATAATAAATAATATCATCAATGAATAATATGCCTTGTTATTGTTTTATGAAGTCATTGTGTTCTTCTATTAAACATGCAAAAAGGGTTAGTTAGCTAAAATATCTGTTATCGGTTAGTCGGACTGGCCACGGTAGCTAGGCTAACAATAGCCATATTAACCTGACCGCTGAACCATAGCAGCATACCATCAACCACTTTTCGATCTCGCCGCCACTCCTCTTTCTGCAATATACTGAAATAGAGCTCACACAAGCAGTCCTTTTAAAAGCTGCTCTTTCATTTATATATTTAATTAAATTGACCTGGCTCACAGCACACTATAGCAAACAAAAATACATAGTTGCTTCTGGCAGGTACTTTGGGATCCAGTACATAGATTGGCCTGCTGTAGCTCCGGAGGCTCCTTGTGTCTGTATATCAAGTGTCACACACTGAGCTCCAGTCACTGGTTAGGCCAGTATTTTGCATGGTAGCGTGCTGTCATTTTTGTGGTTGTAGTTTAATGAGAGGCATACTGTAAAACACTTTTATAAAAAAAGAACCACTATATAAATGGAGCTCATTACCATATAGTATGTTTTAACTTGGTTTGCAAAGGCATTTGTACATCCCTGCTGAACTTTTCTTTAGTTCTCTCTTCTTTCCCTCCCTCCAGCTTCAAGACCCTTGGAGACAAATCAAGAGACACCAAAATCAGGAGGAGACCTAGGTGTGTGTGTCCGTCCGTGGACCGTTCTTTTCTATGGGGACATAAATAAATTGTTAATGTGTTGACTGTGATATTGCTAGTGAGATCAAACATTCTCCTACAATGCTCAGCTAACACTCAATGCAACACTGACATTCCAATAATATGAAGCCAAATTGCTTCCATTGACTTAACACATGCAGCATCCACACTCTGATACAATAGGTGGTATGCACCTTTTAAAGTTGGTTTGCAATCCACCGAAGAAGAAGAAGAAGAAGAAGAAGAAGAAGAAGAAGAAGAAGAAGAAGAAGAAGAAGAAGAAGAAGAAGAAGAAGAAGAAGAAGAAGAAGAAGAAGAAGAAGAAGAAGAAGAAGAAGAAGTCTTTCATAGTTTCAGACACAAAAACACGTTTTCCATGTACTTTACTATAAAAAAATCAAAGAAGATTTGAAGTCCGAACTGTTGTTTGTTGTTGTTAACAACAGTGATGTTAGTTAGGTCACAGCTATGGAATATTAAATCTTCCACCTCAGGTGTGCGTAAAATACAGGTTATGAACTACTTTTTAAAATGCGAGATTATTGGTTATCTTGGAATACAATCCATATTGTGCATCCCTAATTACAGTATAACATTTACTGGGTTGTTTTAATTACCTTTTTTTTGTTATATTTTTGGGCTTTTCATGCCTTTATGATAGTGAAGTGCAGATTGTGAAAGGGGGAGAGAGAGGGAACGACATACAGCAAATGGCCACAGGTCGGACTCGAACCAGTGGCCGCTGTGGCAAGGACTCAGCCTTTGTATACGGGACGCCTGTGCTACCGGGACGGCCTTTTAATACATTTACAATGATCAACCATTAACAACAACACACACTACATGTAACCATTAATTCTCATCTGCTCTCCACCTGAGTTTTTGTTTTGGTGAGCGCCTCGCCTACCATTCGTCTGGTACCGAGCCTCCTGGAGCCTGACAGTTTCATAAACTCTGACTTTGTGTCTTCCCCAATGGGCTCTAATGAAATATGTGATTCTCTCTGAACTGTGAATTATTACTCACATTTTTCATTCATTATTCTCCTGGTTGTTGTTCAGGTTTGAAGAAAGCCTTCCACATTTCAGTGCTGGACTGGACATCCTCAGCAGGTCTCCACACAAACACACACACACACACACACACACACAGACACAGACACAGACAGACACCTTTAATGTGTTTCTGTATAAATGTGTTTCTCAGGTATGAGGAGAGCTGGTTTCTGCTCCATAAAAGAACTAACGACTGTGCTCAGGCTGCAGAGGTACGACCAGTACAGTGTGTACACACACACACACACACACACACACCTTTAGATACCATTAATGCTTCACAATGCCTTTTTTTCCGGGGTGGGTGATGAGCTGTGTTAATGGATCTTGAATATGAGGATATTTTGTGGTGAAAGCAGGTTCACAGAGTACAATCAGATACCCGTGTGGACTTTTCACAGGCTACAGTGAAGTGATGGAGAAATTTGGTTTATACTCACATTTGGACATTTAAGAGAAACACACTTCCTCAAAAGCTTTTAGACGAGGCATGTTTATGTAAGCAGTACAATTCAACAACAATGTTTTACAAAAAATGTTCAGACATAATGCAAAAGAAACGCATTATAAAATGACATTAACATACAATTAAAACAGGCATTAAATAGCCAAGAGAACAGAAATAAAAACAAGCTACATACAATAAGACTGAATATGGATATGATATGAATAATTATTTGATTTAATAAAAGGCAGCAGCAAACACAACAGTATTCAGCCTTGATTTAAAAGAAGTCTGAGTTCCAGCAGACCTGCAGTTTTCTGAAAGTGTGTTCCAGATATGTGGAGCATAAAAACTGAATGCTGCTTCTCCATGTTTTAACAAAATAAAAGGATTTATTCATTGGACCATTTACAGAAATTTACAAATGTCTTTGGACTCTTGGTCAGACCAAACAAGACACATGAAGACACATGAGACTTTTTTACCTACATTGTATATACATCATGATTAATTTATTAATTGAGAAAGTAAGCAGCAGATAAATTAATAGTAAAGATAATCGTTAGTTGGCAGAAGATTTTAGAAATGGTGTCCCGTACAGTGCCATGCTTGTGAAATGAATAATAGCTGAGCTCTCTGCAAGTTGTCTTCTATACAGCAGAAACAACATGGGAGAGAAGTCAGTCCTTTTGTGAGAGGTTGGAGGTAGATATGTGCCCAAACTGCAGTCAACATCAGTCGTATGCGGCCCTCCAGCTCATCAGCAGAAACATTCCTCCCTGATTGAAAGACTTTCACACACAGAGGAGTTAACAGCTGCTAAAGTCCGTAACTTCAGCTCACAAGGCTGCTTCACCAGAGAAACACTTGCAGTGATTGGCTGCTAGAAAGATTTGATAGGAGCTGTTGTGTTTTTACTATGTGTGTGTGTGTGTGTGTGTGTGTGTGTGTGTGTGTGTGTGTGTGTGTGTGTGTGTGTGTGTGTGTGTGTGTGTGTGTGTGTGATAGGCAGTAGATGAGGACATAGTGATGCTGTCAGCACACTGGGAGAGAAGAAGAGCAGCTCTGAATCAACTACAGGAACAACTGCAAAGCCTGCCGGCCTTCATCAGTGAGCTAGAGGCCATCACTGCGAACATCGGTATGGAGTCTGTTTCTTTCCTGTCCAATAAAAGCCAGCCACCTGCAGCAACATATAATGTCAAACACTGGACCTCTGCAGTGGTCGATGAACTACTTGGATCCTTTACTTAAGTAAAAGTTACAATACCACAGTGTAAAAATACTGTTACAAGTAAAAGTCCTGCAATTAAAATTCTACTTGAGTAAAAGTACATATATGTTACCAGCAGAGTGTACTCGAGTATAAAATTACTCATTATGCAAAATGGTCCTTTCAGAGTGTTACATATGTCTTGAAGGTCCTGAAAAATGATTATTATTTTTTACCTTACGCACAATTTATTTTTCAGGACTTCAGATTAGTTAGTTTTGTTGCGGTGAAATCATTTTATGAGTACATGATGAGCTCACGATAACGCCCAGCAGACTCCAGCCTGAATAGATCTGCAACATAACTGAAAACACAAAAGATACTAGAAACTAAAGCAGTTAAATAAATGTAGTAAGAAGTATATCGTAGCATAAGTAATAAGTAAAGTACAAGTTCCTCAAACTTAAGTACAGTCCTTGGGCAAATATACTTGGTTACTTTCCACCACTGGACCTCAGTATGTGCTGCCTGTACAGCTTTATGAATTATTCACAGTATTCAGATCCTGAACCCCAAATATTAAATGAATAAAAATAAATGATGTGAATAAATTGTGTAAAATATATAATTTAACCAACAATTTGCTAAATAATTGAAGAACGTATTAAAACTCAAGTCATTATTATGAAAGGTAATGTCATCAATAATTTTCATTTAATTATTGACATTTTCCTTTTTGAAACTTTTTTCAGAATTTCACTCTGATTCATTATGAATCAACCAACTGCGGCTGCGGACACAGAACTAAACACAGAAACCATAACTAATGTTAACTCATTGGCTAGCGGAGTTTAAGAGGTTAAACCCCAGCGCTGTGTCAGGGTCCTCATCATCCTGCTATAGGGGAAACGCTCTGTCTTCTTTGTTTGTCTTTGAACCAATCACAATTTTTGTGGACGGTGCTAAGCAAAGGATGCAGCAATGGAACCATTGTGCCCTCGCAAAACGGTAACACACAAATAGGAGAATACCGTGTGAAATATGTGAAACAGGCTTATACCCACAGACTGCACGCCAATCAATACTCAATACTAGGGGATTAAGTGTATGAGTAGTATACCCTTGTTCCTAGAACTAAAATAGTTTTCTCAGGCCCAAGTAGGTTTTGAACCTATGACCATGATGTGTACTAATATTCACACCACTATCACAACTAAAAGAGTACACACAAGTTAAGGCTGCTAATGTTATCTACCTAGCTAGCTTGCTATGCTGGCTTGTGAGCTGCGACCATTACTCGTCATCAAAGTGAAGGGTCAGTGTTAGCCATGTTAGCTTGCAACACTTTCTGCCTGGTTGGTGTTCCAGAGTTGTGTGTATCTTCACATCCCTGCCTGGCTGCTGAGGAGCTGCAGAGCTATTGCCACTTGCCAAACACCCCTCTGCTGTTGTGGAGTGTTTGGGTGGTGCTTGCTCAGGAACTGACCAATGAGAGTAGACTGGACTTTTTGGGAGGTGGGCCTTAAAGAGACAGGGTCTGAGGGCCAGGGTATACTCCATCAGAACTTCAGAACAAAAATGTTAGTTCAGACACTCTCCACCAAAGCACATTCATAGTGCTGTACTCATAGTGCTGATCATCTTAAAGAAATGGTTGTTTCAAGAATGAAAGAAGAGAGCGAGAGAAGTTCAGACTGCGGCTCCTTTCACAGTGAGGTGGCTGTGAACTAATGCTGACCGTGGTCGATTTTCTATCAAATGGTCATCATTCGAAAATTTAATTATTAATTAAATACATTTACATTTAATTAAGTATTACACTTTTTTTTGTGCTTGTGTAAAACTTAATATGAACAAGAAGGTTGAAAGTATGACTTTGTGTTTCTGCAGCTCACTTGGAGGGTGACTTTGAGGAGATGGAGAGCAGACTGGTATACCTGGAGACGCTGTGCTGTCAGTGTGAACAACAGACATTCAAACAAAATCATATCTACCAACTAGAAGTCTATCAGAAAAAGAAGAGGTACGACATGCACGTGACTTTTTATTCACTGTCCTATGAGGCTGAAGGTTGTTTTTTTTCAACAAATCATTTTTAAATGTGAGCTAGTACAATAGATGGTTGAGCAGAGCTCATTATTGACCCTCAATGCTTTCACCCAGTGTCAAAAACTGTCAGCTAACATTGGCTTGATTCCTTTTTTGTGTTCCATGTAATATCAATGGGCTAGAATCATTATCAATAAAGTCAGACATAACTAAAGAATATGTGTCTAAATCAAAGATGGAGAAAGTCAGTGTTTTTTTATCTATAGAAAAGTAATGTAACTCAATGCTAACTTGTCTGATGTTTGTCTTGTAATAGGAGGGAGGTGGAGGCTCTGGAAGGTGAGCTGCTGCTGGACTGTCATCAGGCATTACACATTGTGATCCCTGCACAATAGTGACTACATTACCACCTTATTACAGTGACGGGGAGGATGTTCCTCTTTTCTAATGTCTCTATTCATTTGCCATAATCAATGGCATGGGATGTATAGACTAAGGGAACCTGAGTAAACACATGACAATTGTTTTTACCATCATTTCACTTAGGAAGAAAGTTATCCAACACCCCCATCACCCATGTGAAAAGCTATTTCCCCCACTAGTTATTATCTATAGAATTAGGTTGACTGGTTGATGAAGCGTGTTGGTGTAACTCCTAATACTGCTGATAACGGTATGATGTGAAACGCTAGCGATTAGACGATATTCTAAAAATAACATGTCTTCTGTTTGTAGTGGAACTGAATTCTGAACATGCTCAGAAGGTGGCAGAGCAGGAGCAGGTGGTGCAGCAGAAACTGAGAGAACGACAGAAAGTGTATGAAGAAGCCTTTAACCAAGATGTGCAGCAATACCTGACCACTGGATACCTACAGCACAGAGGTAAGTCACTCTTTATAGCATAGCACTTTTACTTTCTATAATTATTAGCCAATAAGATTATACGTGGATTAGAGGAGATTCTTGAGGCAAGTTAAACTTGCAGGGATGGAGGTAGACCATGATCCCACGGCCGGGACCAGACCCAGGACCTTGTAGTTATGTGTGTGTGGTGTGTGTAGAGCCAACAGGAGCTGATGTGCGTGTTCTGGATCAGATGACAGTAACTAACATATCAGACCAGGAGGCTTTGGATGACTTCCTCAACTCCACAGGTGATGACATCAGTACAGGGTCATCTCTGACCTCAGGTAACCCCAACTACCTTACTCTACAAGCTGAAGATTCAAGACGTGCATATATTGTAGATAAAGATATTGTGCGTTGTCAAACTGTAGGACACAGCTATCACCAGTTTGCTGGCTTAAGAGGTTGCTATGTAGGTATGGAACAACATCAGCATGCATTTGTTTTTGAGTTATTAGCCACCTCATGATTGTAGGTGTAACCATGTAGCTTTTATTTGGCCATTAGCTCTTTAGCTTCGGCTGTGTACATCTGGCAGTAACTTAGTCAATCTAACATACAAATCTTCTCTCCAGATGAGACACAAGTTATGGGAGGATGAATGAGTACAAATATAAACAGCAGGTCAATGGTTCTGTAGTTACCACATGTGTGAAAATCAAATATAATATTAAAATCAGCCCACCCTCCCTGGAGCAAGAGCCTGAAGCTGATCTGTCTGCCGTTTGAATGCACCACACAGAACTCAGATGTGACAGGTTGAGCTTGAATTAATGTGAAAATGAAGCTTTAGTTGTCTTCTCTAACAGGTCCAGACCTTGAGTCCTGCTCTTCTGACTCTGAAATGAAAAGCCAAATAATCCAAGCCCCTCCCACAAACAACCAAGCCTCCAGCCGGGATGCAGTATGGGAGCAAGAAGAAGAAGCTGCCAGTGAGGAGAGTGATGAGCCTCTGGTGCAGTCAGACGAGGAGGACGTTCAGCCTGATATGTCACTGGTTGGTCTACAGGATGTTGGCACATTGAGGGGCTCTGATGAGAGTGACCCTGTAGAGGATCTGCCCTCTGGGTAACCTAGCAACCAGACCCTGGAAACTCCTTGGATACTATGTAAACACTAACTGCTGTTACCCTCTGCTTTGACTCCACACAGCCCCCATCTGCTGCCAACATGAGCCAGCACTCTGAAGGCTGAGGTCAGAGACTGCTTTCTTCAGATTTGATAGGAAAAATTCCAAATGTCCATATGGTAGGGACACTGTCATTAATCCCAACTAATTGAGACATTGTCGGTTCACCGTTTACCCAAATGGAATGATAAACAACTCTGTGTATAGAGACAAATCAAAGGTAATTAGAGAAAGACTTATTTCCTTTGGTATAAAGCATCTTCATCTAGCTGGGGATATGACAGGTCTGTTAGTTGTCTAAAGCCTAAATCTGTGTAACATCGCTGCGTTCACAAGTTACAGTAACTTCTAACCTTTTTTAGGTTTGGCCAAATCTACAGTATCTGTAAGAAATTCTCTTCATTAATTGCTGACTCAAATTCTTCAAGGATTTATTGTACTTTTTATTTCTCTTTGTGCTTACTAATGTGCATAAAACAGCTGGTGCAGACACCATACTGTAGATGAAACAGCTGGTGCCCATGTCCACCACAGCAGGGCAGTGTTGATGTGCTGGTGGCCTTGATGATGCTGATAAACGCATTGATATCACAATAAAGTTGTTCTGTAAACAACAAGACTTCTTCACTTCTCTGTGCACCTGTGTGAAGTTGCCACAACTCATGATGTACTGGTCAGCCTTAACAAAGAACGAGCTGTACTTCAAATCTAGAGAAGAGGGGGCGACAGACGCAACAAGTCTCATATGATAAGGCTGGTGAGATTCTATATTTGACGTGAAATGACCCCACTAGCAAGCATTGTCTGTTTATCCAAAGCCTGATATATCTTATTGCTCTGTGTCATAGAGCTCCACTGTTATCCCAAAAATACTGAAATCATCAATGACGAGCCGATCATACAGAAACCCGCTGTGTTAAAAAGTACAAAAGGCTGAGCTGTGTTTTAGGCGTACTGGGAGGATGACGGCTCATCACTGCACAGCTGTAGAATAACACCTCATGGATCTTTGAACATTTCTCGGTTTTATTTTGTTTAAACACTATTTTGTCTGACAAAAAGATAAACAAGTCTGTTTTGTCCTTACACATTTAATAAAAATATCAATCTGTCTGTATATCATGCATCTGTCTCGTCTGGTTTGTAGAATGCCTTTAACAAAATGAGTTGTTTCCTAAAAAGTGATTTCCACAAAGCCAGATTAACAGAAGAGCACAAGTAGAATATTTATTTTCTATCTCTGGGATGCCTTAAACACATAAAGTCCTGCCCTGTAGTTGCAGGAAGTCTTACTGCTTCAGCAAACACTGATATTTTGGCCAGTAGCAACAGTCTGTTTGGTCCTTGGGCCTGATGCCAGCGGAGTGCAGGCTGTTAAAGCAGCACGTTAATGTGTCACAATCACATGCTCAGTTATCAAACACAGATGTAATGTTTGGAGGTTGTCCACATACTTTTGACCATATAGTGCAGGGGTCGGGAACCTATGGCTCTTTCGATGACGCGATATGGCTTGCAGACAATTTTGAGTTGACATTTTTTAACATGATTAACAAGTAATAAATAATTATACTGTGACATTTTAAAGTAAAACATTTAGCAGCGGATTTAGTTTTAGTTCTCCCCTCTCTTTTCCTCCACTCTGTCTCTTGACTGTAACTGTGTGCGCGCGTGTATGTGTGTGCGTGTGTGTAGGGGGCGGAGCCCTGCCCTTCGCGAAACAGCAGAGGAGAAAGTGCTCAATGGTAGAGGAAACACTGATACCGCTTTTAGTACTCGGAGACGTGATATACTTAAAACTCAATTTTATTAAATATATGGCTCTCAAGGAAATACATTTAAAAATATTTGGCTTTTATGGCTCTCCCAGCCAAAAATGTTCCCGCCCGATAAAATAAGTTTTTGTAGTGTGGGTGAACTTTTAATGTTACAGCTTGGTGATGTGGAATAAATGTGTTGGGTAGATTAGAACAATATGTATTAAAATATATAGTGGAGTAACAAGTATATTTATCTGAAATGTAGTAAAACACAGTATACAGTACAATGTAACAAGACTCCAGTCCAGCAGGTTGTTTTATCATAAGTCAACATGCTGTATCATTATAATATTTTGAAATAGAGCAGAAATGATGTACGGTGATGGTGAATCGGCATGTACGTCAATCACAGACAACAGATGGTGCAGTTGCTTAAACACTTTTAATGATCATTAAAGATACTTGATTAGTAAAGAAATGTACAGTACAGGTGACTGACTAAAGGAAACGCTTCCCCCTGTAATCCTCCAGTTATATTAGCATTTAGTACCTGAATGCAGAAGTACTGCAGAAGAATCTATAATTAGAATGATAGCTTACAGTAAAAACACAACATTGCTGGATATGTTCTCCGTCATTAGAAGATGAGGTTCTGCATTTCTTTTCCCGTTTTATCATTTTTTGCCATGTTTGAGGTCGGCGTAGCAACCCCTCACTCCCTTTTGCACTCCACAGCTTTCATTTGTTTTGCAGGGTTCGTGTTTACAGGTCACCATCCCTCCATGACACTCACAGAGACGCTGGCAGTCCGACTTAGTGTAGAACTTCTGACCAGACACAAGGTACTGACCATTGAAGACGCAGCCACACTCAGCCAGCGGCACACAGCGATTCTAGAAGGTCAAAGTTCAATCAGTACAATGTCACATGTCTTCTGAATGTAATTATTGTACTTACATGTACACTAAAGAAAGTCCAAATTACTTTTTCCAGTCGAGACAATAAAAGAGCATGGCTCTGATGCTGTATCAATCACCACGGTAACTTTGTACTAGAGCAACAGTTTTGACAGAATGTACGTCCAGAAGTTAATTAACTGAGTAAACATCCCCTTCTCAAAGGTGGTTCCCCTACAAGTCATAGCTCTTGTTAACAGCAGGACATGATCCTGTGTTTTTTCTGGGGGTTTGGACGTTTTAACAACTTGTAATTTGTTTGCAACCTTCTACAGCACTGAGGAAATGTGAACTCATGACATCAGTATTTCTTAAACCCTCGCAACAGCCCTGGTTTCCCCAAGTAATACACATACACAGAAAAAAGGGTACTTGATAATTACAAATATGTCATGTATCCATAGAAACATCCCTAAAGTGTGTAAACATGTGCAGAAACAGTATGGGAGGTGCAAAATGAGAAGGAGTGGTAACAAGCAGGGATGTCCCACTCCCACACGAGTCATGTGTTAGTAGAAGAAGGCCGGCCAGTGTGGAGGATTACCTGACTTAGCACGTAACCAGGGTTACACATACAACCCTCACTGGGCAGGGTCTTACACTCGGCAGGTGGAGATGTACCGGTGCAGCTGATTGGACAGCCAGGAGCTGTGACACTGTACATACTGTTGGCTGCACACTGCATCCCTGACACACACACACACACACACACATAATCATAAACACACACAAGTACACACACACATAAATACAACTTGATCATGTCATTGCAATTAGTAAGCATACATCTTACATTGTGTGTACACATTTTCTGTGTGCATATATTAAGGTGTCGCCGTGCTTCATCAGAACTACACAAAAACCTCCCAGACGCACACACAGAGTACTTACAGCAGAGGCGCCTCGTCCTCCATGACTTCACACAGCCTTCTTTTTTCTGACACTCTTCTACATAGTCACTGATGATGTCACAGGCGGACTGTTGTTTGCCCTCATTGAGCACCATGTCATAGATACAGTCGTGATGGTACTGCTTCGAATCTACTCTGTCTACACAGTCAGCCAGCGGCCCGTCCTGTGCTGTGATGACATCACACACTGATGTGTAGCTGGGGGGTTTGAAGTCAGGGGGCAGCGGTTGAGCACAGTCTTTACCTGGCAGCACAAAAACATCACACATTACAGACTCCAACACAGCTGATACAATCTGCCACTGGGGATGTCTCTACCCAGTGAGCAGCACTTCTGAGAAGCCCGCCCATGTTACCAGGATATTCTTTATTTAGCTTCACATACATTTGTCAATGGAATGAGGATGTGGACATTGACCCCCATCACTTACATTTGAAGCTTTAGAGCCCCCGAAAGGTCACGGTTGGAATTTTTAATTTATTTCTTATCTTGCAATACATTTTGCATTCCTGCTGACCCATAGAGAAAAAATATATAGATTGGTCTGACATAAGAATCACTAATAACATAACATTGGCTCATTCACAGTGCTTCATAGTTTATTAAACTGATTTAGTGTTATTTGAGCAAAAGAGATTATAATTACACAAGACACTAAATGATTTTAATAAGGTGAACAAGATGCGTATTGAATATCTCTCTATGCAGTCAACCTTGTGCTGCTGCAGCCTTTACGTTAACGTGTCCTCAGTCAGCTCAGATGTGTGCTGTTACAGAAATGTTACTAAGTCCAACATTGTACGGTGATTACTCTTATTCAGATATGAGACTGACATGTAAAATTGCCATCATATTTACGTAAAGAGGTGCATGTCTGAGAGGAACAGCACTGTGAAGATAAACAACACTGCATCAGCTTACACTCATGGGAGCAGCCCTCCACGTCCGCCAGCCACTGGCTCACTCCAAACTCATTGGCGTTGGAAGCCAGCTTCCCATTGGGCAACGTCATGTCATCAGCAGGGTCATCATTGAAGTTTCCACAAAGTCCGCAGGCTGCACTGTGATAACTAGTCGCCAGCTCCACCCTCACTGCACTCGCAAAGTCAAAGGAGACCTTTAACAATGTGGATTATAAAGCAAAAGTTATACAAAAGTTCAAGCTGAGACATATTAGCCGTAGCGTTAATCATTACACAGCAATGGTTATAAACATTTAAATTCCTTCAGTTCAGTGAGGTTAAGACTGGTTGGTGTCAGATATTTGAGAAGTAATGCAGTTCCTAAGGGTTGTATAGTATTAACATACTATATGCTGTACAGTATGCGTGTGTTTCTACCTTCAGAAATTTTGTTTCAATGACAGCCAGTCTGTGTCTGTGATAAACCTGGACCAGTGTTTGAGTGGACGAATTGGAGAATGGTAGGAAGTTCTCAAGCCCGTCCACCTGCAGAAAATACACACACACACTTTATTATTAAATATCCATTAGTACATCATTTTAGTCACAACTACCAAATTGAAGGGATCCATATAAAAAGTATTTTGCGTGATGTAAAATATTTCATATCTGCCAATATATCTATATCTGAATTTCTGATGAGGCAAATATCGATATCAACGTCTGCCTCAATGATCCTGTATCAGTCAGGCTACAATCTCAGAACCCATCTTCTCTTGGTTGGGCGTCCATGAGCTTGTGGGTGAAATATTTCTGGGGTTCCAGTGTAGCCAGTGGATATCTGCACCCAGACTTCCTTTTCCATGTGCTGCTCATTGTTAACAGTCTGATTCGCAACTTGAGACGCGAGTATGGAGTTGAGAGACGATATCTATGACCAGATTGTTTCACAAGTAACAAGTATACAATACAAACATTCATTCCAAGATGATGAAAAGCTGAATCACGTCAGACGGTGGAATATGTGTTCCGCCTGTTTACCTGCATTCAATCAAAGACTTCTGAAATGTGATTGGTGCAAACGGAAACAAAAAATATCCCGTTTTTTTTCTGCATTCATATGGCTGTTTACAGTATAGGGATTAGTCAGGCAAGACATCGTTGGAACCTTTTAACTCTGATACTCAACATACATTCAGCTACAGACAAGACCCAGATGAAACTTTAAATTGAAGTTGTGCTCTATGTTGTGATATATTTTATGCATGTGTCATTTGAGTTTTTTCGAGACCTTCAAATGTTTACCACAAGCCTCTCAAAATGTAAACATCTAACCTATAGGAGTTCTTGGGCATGAGATCGTAACCTTAATTAATAGGCAGAGCAATTACTCACTGCCAAAGGAACTGCAGCTCTTTTTTTAAACTTACTCTTTCTTCCTCATGTAAATACTGCGTTTACTTTTTTATACATAAACATGCTCAACTTCTGCTGTCTTTCATATTGTAAAACACAAAGAGCTACAAGCCTGAGCAATTAAAAGTCTCCATATGGAAAACTGATCTTGACAAAGTTGTCCTGTTTGATTCCCACTGCAGATAAGTGTGTGTGTGTGTGTGTGTGTGTGCGTGCGCGCGCTTCTCACCAGTACACTGCCTGGGTAGTCCACTGACAGTGTGTATGTGTTGCCATAGACTTGAACAGTCACCACTTTAGCATACGACACTTTTTTGTTGCCACGATTGTTATTCTCCAGGTTTACCTGCAGTTCACCAAAAGAGGAGTGGAGAAAACAAGAGGAGAGAAAGAAAGGAGAGCAGACAGGGAAGGGTTAGGGCAGCGGTGGGCAATTAATTTTTACAAGGGGCCACATGAGAAACCCGAGCTGTGTTGGAGGGCCGAATCAACAATTAATTGAATTTAATTCTGCTCAATATTAATTTTCTCCCATTGTAAAAAGCAGTACATTATATATTTTGATTAGCTGCGACTGGTAATCAAAATAATAAGGATATTCTCTTCCAATAAATATATGAAATTGTGGAGTGGGTCAAATAGGAAAATACTCCTAGATAAATATTAAACAGTAAAAACATCATTACATCAGCATTTTATTTTTAACATGTTAATCTTCACAAACAAATACTGAAAATGTGTTTTACAGTATGTAAAGATAAGCAATTAATCAACTTTATACAAAAAGCAATAAGTGCTTCTGATGTTTTTCAGTTCACTTTACTTGTGAGAAAGATCCAGTCTGTCTTGGGCTTGAACAAGTGCACTGAAATCTGGTTGGATGTCTGAGGTGGATATGCGCAGGACAGCTGACAGCTGATCATCAGTGATCAGGATCTGTATCTGGATTTGTTGAACTTCATCACTGAGAATGTCTGTTCACATATGTAGGTAGATCCAAAGAGGACCAGAATCTTCTGAGCATGTCTCCTCGTGTGTGGAAAGTTCTCCTCTTTCAGGGAAGAGTAAAACTCTGACAGGGAGACTGACCCAAAGTGCTCTGACAGAAGTGTGTCAGACTGCAGGTCAATGAGTTCAAGCTGAACATCACTGGGTGCATCATCCACATTGCATGTAAATGGGGAAAAATCATGTGCATTTCATTCTCAACTGTTTTAAAGTCTTGAAATTGCCTCCAAAGCTCACCATGCAGTGCTTCTAACATGGAGTACCTGTGGAGGTGATCAGCTGATGGTGTGGCTTCCTTCAGTGTTGGCAAGTGGGTGAGAATGTTGTCCTCCATTTGGCTTGAGAGACGCTGCAACTTCCTCATGAAAGCCTTCACTGCGCTGTACATTTCATGCACAAAAAGGCCCTTGCATTGCAGTTTGACATTTAGTTCATTCATTAGTGCAGTCACATCTACAGCAAAACCAAGGTCTGCCATCCAGTCTGCATCTGAAAGCTGTGGGACGTCTTTTCCTTTCTTCACACAGAAGTCTTGACTCTCTTCTCTCAGGTCCCACACTGAGCCACTGACAGCAGCGTGGTAGCCTATGTCACGATGTTCAGTCTCATTTTCCTCCAAAGGTGCAACAAACTGTCTGTGATTCAATGCTCTTGCCCTGATGAAGTTAACTATTTTAGTTACAACATCAACAAGGAACATGAAAGGAGCCAGTTGAGGTGGTTCGGGCATCTAGTAAGGATGCCACCTGGGCGCCTCCCTAGGGAGGTGTTCCAGGCACGTCCAGCTGGGAGGAGACCCCGGGGAAGACCCAGGACTCGGTGGAGAGATTATATCTCCTCACTGGCCTGGGAACGCCTCAGGATCCCCCAGTCGGAGCTGGAGGATGTGGCCCGGAGAAGGGAAGATTGGGGTTCCTTACTGGAGCTGCAGCCCCCGCGACCCGATCCCGGATAAGCGGTAGACGATGGATGGATGGATCAACAACATGGTTAATTTTTAGAACTGACTTACACAACACTTCTTGATGTATAATACAATGCAAACATACCCATTTCTGTTCAGGGTTAATTTCTGTCACTTTATACTGCATTCTCTTCAAAAGTCCAACATTTTTCCCCGTCAGATTTGGACAAGCATCCGTTGTCACGCCTGCCAGCTTGTCCCATTTCAGTTCCAACTTGTCCACACATGCATTTACCTCCGTGAACACATCACTCCCTGTTGTTGTCCCTTTCATTGACTGCATGGCTGCCAGCTCCTCCGTGATTTTGAAGTCCTTAGTTATCCCACGTAGGAAGATAGTAGCTGGGCAGTGTCACTCACGTACATCGCAGCTCTCATCCAAAACCAAGGGGGTAAAAAGTCAAAGTTGACCGCTCTGTTCTGCAGCTGAAGCTCCAGATGTCTCAATCCTCCTTGTTACTGTGCGTCGGGAGAGGGGCACATTCTCAAATGCCTCCTTTTTCACCGGGCATATGAGTTCTGCAGAATCCACCAAACACTCCTTCATAAACTCTCCGTCAGAAAACAGTTTACTTTTTCTAGCGATTTTGTGGGATAAGACATAACTTGTGTTGACAGCTTCATCTCTGGATGTGCAATGTTTTGTAAAAAGTCCTTGTTGGTTTTGCAGTTTAGCTAGCAAAGCACCCGACTCCTTTTCCCGCTCTTCATCAGACAAGTTCTTGAACGGCGACTCAAATTGTAATCCTTGAACACAGCGACCTGCGCACCACAAACTAAGCACACGGCTTTACCTTTGACTTCTGTAAATACATACTTAGCAGTCCATGTCTTTTTGAAAACGCGGCATACTGTATCAATCTTTCTTATTTTGGCGTGTGCGGACATTTTGAGGGCTAGCCGGCCAGCAATACTTGTAGATGTTCACGCGCGCGGCGCGCGTAGGTAAATAAATAAAAATAACACCCTTTTCAAAATAATAGCAACACAGTTAGAAAGTTATTTACACCATGCACGCAATACAATGGTGTTGCTTTTATTTTGAAAAGGGTGGTGTTTAAATAAAATATATACTTTTATACTTTTTCATATGTTATAATTTACGATTGTCCTCACGCGGGCCGTAAAATGCCCAGGTCTGGATTAGGGCCAAGGAAATATATGGTATACAGTACTGTGCAAAAGTCTTAGGCAGTTGTGAAAAAATACTGTAAAATGAAAGTGTTAATAGTTTATTTTCATCAATTAACTAAATGCAGTGAATGAACAGAAGATACATCTAAATCAAATCAATATTTGATACTTCAAAACAGCATCAATTCTTCTGATACACTTGCACACAGTTTTTGAAAGAACTCGGCTGGTAGGTTGTTCCAAACATCTCGGAGAATAACCACAGATCTTCTGTGGATGTAGGCTTCCTCAAATTCTTCCGTCTCTTCATGTAATCCCAGACAGACTGGATAATGTTGATATCAGGGCTCTGTGGGGGCCATACCATCACTTCCAGGACTTCTTGTTCTTCTTTACGCTGAAGATAGTTCTTAATGACATTGGCTGTATGTTTGGGGTCGTTGTCCTGCTGCAGAATACATTTGGGGCCAATCATACGCCTCCCTGATGGTATTGCATGATGGATAATTATCTGCCTGTATTTCTGAGCATTGAGGACACCATTAATCCTGACCAAAGCTCCAACTCCACTTGCAGAAATGCAGACCCAAACTTGCAAAGAACCTCCACCATGCTTCACTGTTGCCTGCAGACACTCATTGTACCGCTCTCCAGCCCTTCGGGGAACAAACGGCCTTCTTCTACAGCCAAATATTTCACATTTTGACTCATCAGTCCAGAGCACCTGCTGCCATTTTTCTGCACCCCAGTTCCTATGTGTTCGTGCATAGTTGAGTCTTAGCCTTGTCTCCATGTCAGAGATTTGGCTTTTTGGCTGAAACTCTTACATGAAGACCACTTCTGGACAGACTTCTCCGGACAGTAGATGGGTGTGTCTGGGTCCCACTGGTTTCTGCCAGTTCTGAGCTGATGGCAGTGCTGGACATCTTCCGATTTTGAAGGGAAATAAGCTTGATGTGTTTTTCATCTGCTGCACTAAATTTCCTTGGCCGACCAACGTATCCCTAAGTGTACCTGTAAGAATTGATGCTGGTTTGAAAGCAAAGAGTAGTTACACCAAATATTGAATATTATATTATAACTACACAGATAAGTGAATATTACAGGTAATTTATCAGACGCTCTTATCCAAAGCGACTTACACAATTGGCACAATGGTGGCAGCTAGACCATCACCACCTTCACTGTATATTCCTCTATAACTGTAACTCTATAACTCTATATTATAACTCGACAGATAAGTGAATATATATAATATATATTATATCTACACAGATAAGTGAATATATGATATATATTATAACTACACAGATAAGTGAATATATGATATATATTAATAACTACACAGATAAGTGAATATATATGATATATATTATAACTACACAGATAAGTGAATATATATGATATATATTATAACTACACAGATAAGTGAATATATATAATATATATTATAACTACACAGATCAGTTAATATATATGATATATATTATAACTACACAGATAAGTGAATATATATGATATATATTATAACTACACAGATAAGTGAATATATATGATATATATTATAACTACACAGATAAGTGAATATATATGATATATATTATAACTACACAGATAAGTGAATATATATGATATATATTAATAACTACACAGATAAGTGAATATATATGATATATATTATAACTACACAGATCAGTTAATATATATGATATATATTATAACTACACAGATAAGTGAATATATATGATATATATTATAACTACACAGATAAGTGAATATATATAATATATATTAATAACTACACAGATAAGTGAATATATATGATATATATTATAACTACACAGATAAGTGAATATATATGATATATATTAATAACTACACAGATAAGTGAATATATATGATATATATTATAACTACACAGATAAGTGAATATATATGATATATATTAATAACTACACAGATAAGTGAATATATATGATATATATTATAACTACACAGATAAGTGAATATATATAATATATATTATAACTACACAGATCAGTTAATATATATGATATATATTATAACTACACAGATAAGTGAATATATATGATATATATTATAACTACACAGATAAGTGAATATATATAATATATATTAATAACTACACAGATAAGTGAATATATATGATATATATTATAACTACGCAGATAAGTGAATATATGATATATATTAATAACGACACAGATCAGTGAATATAATATATATGATATATATTATAACTACACAGATAAGTGAATATATATGATATATATATATAAATAACTACACAGATAAGTGAATATATATGATATAAATATAAATAACTACACAGATAAGTGAATATATATGATATATATTAATAACTACACAAATCAGTGAATATAATATATATGATATATATTATAACTACACAGATAAGTGAATATATATAATATATATATAAATAACTACACAGATAAGTGAATATATATGATATATATTAATAACTACACAGATAAGTGAATATATATGATATATATTAATAACTACACAGATAAGTGAATATATATGATATATATTAATAACTACACAGATAAGTGAATATATATGATATATATATTAATAACTACACAGATAAGTGAATATATATGATATTTATTATAACTACACAGATAAGTGAATATATATGATATATATATTAATAACTACACAGATAAGTGAATATATATGATATATATTAATAACTACACAGATAAGTGAATATATATGATATATATATATAAATAACTACACAGATAAGTGAATATATATGATATATATATTAATAACTACACAGATAAGTGAATATATATGATATATATTATAACTACACAGATAAGTGAATATATATGATATATATTAATAACTACACAGATAAGTGAATATATATGATATATATTAATAACTACACAGATAAGTGAATATGTATGATATATATTATAACTACACAGATAAGTGAATATATATGATATATATTATAACTACACAGATAAGTGAATATATATGATATATATTATAACTAAACAGATAAGTGAATATATATGATATATATTATAACTAAACAGATAAGTGAATATATGATATATATTAATAACTACACAGATCACTGAATATATATGATATATATTATAACTACACAGATAAGTGAATATATGATATATATTAATAACTACACAGATCACTGAATATATATGATATATATTATAACTACACAGATCAGTGAATATAATATATATGATATATATTATAACTACACAGATCAGTGAATATATATGAATATACATGACATGGAGAGAATAATACCATGTAAAAATACATAAACATTTCCATTTAATAGTACAAAATCCCTATCAACTAAATGTAAGTATCGATCGAGGGGGTTTATGTTTTGGGAATGAGCAAACATCTCCTGATGTTTGGAGCAGACAAACATGTTCTGATTACTCACAATTTGATGATTACAATTTCAAACTGGAAGCATGTCAGTGTCAGTGATAAAAGTTATAAATCAATCTTGTCCCAAATAAGCTCATGTTTCTTTCAATGGAGTAAACAACAACAACAACAACAACAACAACAACACCACTAATAAAATGTGGTGTTAGCTCACCTCAAAGGGCTGCAGACCTGTAGTATCTCCACACACACTGGCCAGCTTGTAGACACAGTTGCCCTGGAAGTCGAACTTGCGTCCATCGAAGGATCGGAAGTGTGGATCTCCGCGTGCAGTGCAAGTCTTAAAGCTGATTGGGTAACAGTCTTGGACTCCGTTCACAACACTGCATTTCTCTTCGGTTCGACAACCGGAGTGCTCACATCGCGCCTTTTGTGTCGCTCTATCACAAACGCACTTCTCATTACACAGCGAGTCGGCCCAGAAAATAACACCTGGCAAGTAATAGTGGCCATCGTGGGTACAGCCACAGCCCTTCTCTTTGAGAACACACCTGACAGAAACAAACAAAATAATCAATCAATCCCAGTGCCTACAGCAGCTGTTAATGTTGAACATGTTTCCTCTGCAACTCCTTTATGGATGCATGTGACACAGATATATTATAAACATCTACCTTGACAATACAAACTGTGACCCCTTAAATCAACAGTGTGATATCATCCAGTGGCCAGATTAAACTGCTTCTCCATAATACAAATATAGCACTATAATAATACCTTCTTGGTGTATTAGGTGGAAATAAAAGCAGTACAACATGATGAGTGGAGGGAGGAGTTATAAAAGGAAGACATTCATATCTTCAAATGAATGTGTGAAAATGTTGTACTAACTCTGTTCCACTGCGGATATATCCCGGGTCACAGAAGCAGCCTTCCACACAGGCCTGAGGGCACACCTCTGGCTGAGGGCCGCAGCTGGCTGGACAGGCTGAGCCACACAGCTCGTAGTGGCTGTGGGCCGGACATGCAACAGCTGCAGGCAGCAGAATGAGGCAGAGATGAGGAGACGGACAGACAGAGAGAAGGGAAGAAGTTATTTGATGCTCAGTCTGGAGGTAGAGTACTGCACATGGAACATTAGGAGCAACAATGGCATCTGTAGCTAAGCATATTCAAAACGACATTTAAAAAACTATTCTCTCCAGCTACTGACCTTAAATTGTAGAATTATGAGAGGGTTTTTTATGTCATGCATTATTATTATTATTATTATTATTATTATTATTATTATTATTATTATTATTATTATTATTATTATTATTATTATTATTATTATAATCATTTCTAAATGACTCAATCCCACTAAAACCAATACAAAATCTACCTGGACTGGATGTGCATGAATTATTAAAAAAGAAAAGGACTTGGTCTGAACAGGACCAGAGAACTGTCAGAGCCGGACTTGCAGGTATACAAAAATACCTGCCCTCATATAATTATTGTATTAAACTCAATAGAATAAGTTTAATTTGGACCCACTTTGACTCAACTGAGTCAAAGTTATTTTAGTGATCTTTGTGTATCTTTGACTTCATCACTGCACCTCTTTGTCACATCTCTCTCTAAGGCGCATGGAAGATGTGAGTGAAGAAATCCAGCTGCATCTTGTTCTCTGTGTTGATGGGTGAGTCCCTTTACACTACACCACCCAGGCACAATATAATGTATCTTTCAACCTTGGAATACACTTACTTACATTCACATTTTAAAAACAACTGACTGCGTCCATCAGTTTGAAGTGAACTGAGCACGCTATGAGCTGTAAGGCTATTGGAAAATACTGCACATTACAGCAGATTCTTACAAGTGATTGACTTTATGTCTGTCTTCAGTATTTTAGTAAATTAACTGTATGTAACTCACAACATTTGACCAGTTGTCTCCATGGCAACACTGACGCTTCAGCTTCCTGGCACTCTGCCAGGTAGCTGCTCAGGGCCTCACACAGCACTTCCTGCCGTCCTTCATTGGTGCAGACATCATACAAACAGTCTGACTCAATCTCTGCTACTGGCACGCTACCATGACAACCAGAGAAAGGTCCCTTCTTATCGCTCAGAATCCCACAGTAGTCTGGACCCGTGTACCTGAGGAGGAGAACAGAGAGACATGTCCAGGTTTATTATCAGCTCACTCATATAAATAACAGTTTTATTGTATTTCTAGCATTTATCACTTTATCACTTAATTTCACTTTTATTTTAAGTCTTATTTGAAATGTACATTTGTAATGGAGGGGGGGGTAGATGGGTAATTGTGTAAATGTTTTAAGCTACTGGATGCCTGAATTTCCCTCGGGATAAATAAAGTATCTATCTATCTATCTATCTATCTATCTATCTATCTATCTATCTATCCTATCTATCTATCTATCTATCTATCTATCTATCTATCTATCTATCTATCTATCTATCTATCTATCTATCTATCTATCTATCTATCTATCTATCTATCTATCTATCTATCTATCTATCTATCTATCTATCTATCTATCTATCTATCTATGGTCTTTGGTTTTTGATCAAATACATTCCCATCAGCCTGAGCTGTACTTCCATTTCCGTGCTATTTTGCAATAATTAAGTGAAAGAAGCAGATAATTTTTTGTCATAAACTGAAACTAGTAAGGGCCAAAACACTGTATGCATTTTACGGCAGTGTGCAGGAATGACCTCTTCTCTTGACTCTGGACTTTTCCACCTGTCTACAAGAAGCTGAAGGTGTGCATCAGCCTTCACTGTCAAATTTTATAAACTCAAACTTAAAAAATCCATACCCCATGTAGCATGTAATACTGATAAAGTGTTATAATTAATAAAACAGAACAGTGACATCTATAAAAAGTACTGATTATTGAAGTTACTAAAAATGACCTTTTGCGGTCCTCTGCTGAGCACTGAGGACACACGCCGTCACAGTGGTGGTAACAGAAGGGGTCGAAGTCCTCGACGCTCCACGTCCCTGCCCAGTCTGTCACATTAGCAGCTAAGCTGCCTCCGGCCGCCGTCAGCTCATCCTCCTTGTTGCCGTTGTAGTTGCCACAAAGCCCAGCCACATTACCATAGAAACTGCTGCTGATGGACACCATGACAAGTGTGGCCCAATCAAAAGTGACTTCAATGCCAAAATCAGTCTGGAGTGTGCCTCTTATTCCAGATTGTGTTATGGAGATGCTGCCTCCTTCAAGAAGGACAGGAAGCTCCGTCCTAATACCGTCCACCTGGACAGAGGGAGAGAGAGAGAGTGGCTCTGAAATCTGATGTTTATTGCATGATGATGATTTAGCACTGAGGGAAACCACAAAAGGACCTGGATATATTAAAAGAAACGTAAATAAAACCAAAGTAGTTTTCTTCCATTAATAGAAATATCATCAACAGGAAATTTGGAATTGGTTGCGAAAGAGCAAAAAGTTAATGCAAAAAGTACATTTTATGCAATAAAAATATCGGTACGAAAAGAAATCCCAATTCAAAACTAACTGAAAATATATTCAAGGCAGTTACTAAACCAGTTGCACTATATGGTAGTGAAATATAATTTCTCCTATCAGACAAACACATTTTAAATGGGAAAAACATCCAGTTGAAACTTTACACACAGAGTTCTGCAAAATAATCAGAACAAAAGAGTACAAAGGAATGTACTATACAGCAGCTGCAGGGCATCATTAGGAACGCTCCCTCTGAACATCACTAATAAAAAAGCATCTTTAAACTCCTTAAAACACGTGACCCTCATTCACCTCATGACAGTGAAACACAGAGGACAGAGTGCACTCAGGTAACCCAGTGACTTAAAGGACCACACATCTGTGAATGTGTGAGTAAACACTTACACATTCAGATATAGTTTTACACATTTCAATAGCATTTGCAAATTTCCATATATCACTGCAACAATAAGTTTTCACCATGGATGCATTAGTTGTCACCCCAACATCAAGCCAAGTGAGTTGTATTTCCATAAACAATGATCCTAAGGATATTGACAAGAAGAAGAAGAAGAAATCTTCCTATATTTATATTGTGATCTTGATGCTTGTCCAGCCCTAGTGCATCTTAAGAGTTATATACCAGCAGGAGGTCCCTCCACGTGCTCTGGTTACCTGCCACCATCACATGCATGGAACCTCTACTAGTGTGTGTGTGTGTGTGTGTGTGTGTGTGTGTGTGTGTGTGTGTGTGTGTGTGTGTGTGTGTGGTGTGTGTGTGTGTGTGTGTGTGTTAGCCATGTGATAAATTGGCGACCTAATAATGGGTAAATAATAAATAAAGTATAATAATAAATAAAATACTTCTCTTCCATGTATGATACAATTGAGAGTTTCTTTACACATAGTTTGACTGTCCAACCGCTTTTTCAACTGAACCTTGCAATATCACTTTATCTCAGCAATAACAATAAGAAGAACAGCAATGACGGCTCACACCACCAAAATAGGTGAAAAAAATAAAAACATATTTCATTTATATGTGAATGTTTCTTTGTGTTGATGAAAAAGATTCAGTCAGATGTTCAGTGTAATTAAGAATTGTGCATTAAAGGTTGCCAGTGTTGACATTGTGTCTATGTTGTGAAGTAAGACCCACCAATATGAGTCCTCTGTCAGAGGATGGGATGGTGATACGGTGGCCCAACATCTCCACAGTGGCTGAACGCACAAAGGAGCCTTCAGGGTTATTACGCAGCTCATTCTTGGTGGTCACAGTGACCTCTGGCAGGGAGGGGTCAACACCTGAGGAAGTTACGATTAGTCATGTTAATGTTAACAAACAGTGTGTCGACTTTTTAACAACTGCATATGTGTATGTTTGGGCTGTACAATCTGCACACTTTACACAGCTAGGAAATTTAACATGCAAGATCAGCAAGGAAGTGACCATTCACAAAGGTCAATCACACGACTCTCAGGTCATTCTTTCTTGGTGAAAGTGGAGCTGTTACAAAAATCCCTGGTAGTTCCAAGTCATTCTAAAGGACTGCTGACAAGGTGAGTGCTGAGGAATTCATCTAACCTGTTGTGTGAATGCTGAACAGAGCAAACAAATAGATATCTCTCTGCTAGCTAAATGCAAACCTGTGGTGTTGACGAGGACATAGGAGCAGGTTCCCTGGAAAGAGTAGGTATAGCCGTCAAACGTCGTGTAGTGTGGGTCGCCGAAAGCCCAGCAAAAGGCCTTAGAATCAGGAACACACACTCCTTGGCCTTCTGACACCTCACAGTACTCTTTTACCCTGCACTCAACATCAGCACAAGGGTCTGCAACACACACACACACACCCACACACACCCACGCGCACGCACACACGCGCACGCACACACACACACACACACACACACACACACACACACACACACGCACGCGCACACACACACACACACACACACACACACACACGCGCGTTTAGTTGTCTCCTTTTAGAATTGCAAGGTGCTTGTACAATTGTGGGTTAACTGTTGGTTTGATTTGCTTGAGTTATCTTTCTTATTCAGCTATAATTCTTTGAAGCTTTTCAGAGAGTTCCAAAGTGGTCAAGACATTTTTGTTTCTCTCTGAAACAGAGCATCTGCTTCTTGGCAAGCAGGGGCGAGAACGTGGCTGGCTTTCTTCACACAGCTACTTTTGAGACTTTTCACCCTGCTTTTTTCCTATTGAACTATATGAGGATCAAACTTCCCACAGTGGCATTGGACATTCCATGGTACATACATGTCTTAAGCAGTAAAATATGAAAGTAGGTTGCTGGCTTAGAGCAGTTTAACAGCAGGCAGAAAGGAGTTTCGCTGCCCTCTCTGCTCAGTGTGTTGCACTTGTAGCCACACCCCCCCAGTGATGTCACAGTGTACTGACACACTGAGTACACTTGTGTTGATAAAATGAAAGATGTTAAACCAGTGGAGGCCAGAATTCTGCTTTCTGTACATTATAGAAACATTAAAAGATCACGGTCACTCAGTAAGTGTTCGACCTGTGGAGTAGCAGCCAATTGTTCCATCCTTGTTGCTACACTCCTCGCCCTCCTGGCAGCTGGTGGAGTTGCAGCTGAACTGTCCAGACTGGCAGACACAGCGCTCTGAGCAGTCCTCCAGTAACACTGATGCACCCGACTGAAAAGAGTCACACGAGATTACATTAGAACACACATAGAATCAATATACTTAACACAGACTATTTTATGCAGATTGAGCTTTTCCTTTTGCACTGAGATATTGCAAGTGGTGGAAAGTAACTAAGCACATTTACACAAGTACTCTACTAAAGTAAACATTTGAGGTACTTGCACTTAACTTGAGTCTTTTCTTTTCATGCAACTTTCTACTTCTACTCTACATTTCATGGGAAGTATTGTACTTTTTACTGCACTACCTACTGCTATCTGACAGCTTTAGTTACTTTACAAATGAGTACAGATTTTGCCACACAAAAGAAATGAAGAGTTTATAAAATATGATGGTTTGTTGAAAATTAAACTATCCAACAATATATAGGCCTACGAGTATAGCTGAAGTGATTAATCAATTATTAATTAATTGATTGACAGAACTACTATGATCGTTTCAGTCATTTTTTATGTTATTTATGTTTCCAGCTTCTCAACTGTGAAGACTCTTCTGCATTGAGTACTTTTACTTTTCATACTTTCAGGCCTAATCAACCAGTGGCCGCGGGCCGAATACGGCCTTTCTGAACTTTTTTCTGGTCCGCAAGAAGTTGCCTGCAAATCGGGCTCTGGAAAAAAACGCACTCTGTCAGCACCTGCCATCGGCTCAGTTAAGCTCACGCTGCACACTGGGTTGGCGGGCCACAGAGAAAGTCACTCCCTTACTTTAGCTCGGCACGCTAACAACACGCTTCAAGATGTCTCTCTCCAAGCCAAAGAAAGCTAGAGTTGATTCTGAAAATCGTCACTTCCAGAGCGAATGGACGGACAAATATTGATTTACTTTGCCAGCTGCAACAAGTAATAAACTGATGTGTTTATCGTGCAACGAATGTATTTCCATGATGAAAGAATACACCGGGGAGAGGCACTACAGGTCAAGTTACGACTCGTTTTCTGTCAGATTTCCCGTGAGCTCAGAGGAACGGAGAAGGAAAGTACAGGGACCACTAGCATCATTTAACGGAGTCAAGTGGCTTTTGGTCAATTTTGCCCGGAACAAGAGAGAGCCTCGATAGCATCCTTGCTTTTAGTTCTCTCCTCTCCTCCACTCTGTGTCTGACTGACTGGAAGTGTGTGTGCATGTGTGTGTGTGTGTGTGTGTGTGTGTGTGTGTCGGGGGCCGGAGCCCCGCCCTTCGCATCAGAGCAGAGGAGAGAATGTGAATGCGCAAAGCAGCAACGCAGTAACACTACTGTAAGTAAGAGTTGTTTGTAGTGATTCATTGACAAAGTATTGTGTGTCCCACAAACCCCCAGTGATTTTCCTATTCGGCCCACTTGCTAATGAAGTTGAATAGCCCTGGTTTAAAGGTTCAATGTGTAGTTCCGAGCCACCTGCTGTCTGTCTCTCTGTCTGTCTCTGTCTCTGCCAGACAGTCTGTCAGACAGTCAATCTGTCTGTTCATTCCTTTAATTCATGATCCCATGTAGAAAATGTCATTTGAAATTGGACTAACAACATATTAACTATTAATAAGCTATCATACTGTAGTGAATAAGCATTTTGATGTGGATGATGATAATACCCTATAATATTGTCCATCCACTACGCAGCCACATTTCTCCACGGGCACACAGCGGACTCCGTCAGACATCAGGCCGTCGTCACACTGGCAGCCCTCCTGGCACACTGGGCAGGGCTCTGACCTCTGCAGAGAGAAGCAGGTGGAGGAGCAGGACGAGGAGCACAGCTCATAGTGACTTCCTGCTGGACACGTCACAGCTGCAACAACAAACAAGGCCTGGAGACTCAGTATTCAGCTTTGTTAGGAATTAAGTTTCCGTAAAATTACAGTTTTCCTGAATTTCTGTTTTTTATGATAATTCACAAGTTGATAGTTTTAATTTGGGACATTTAATCACGTGGCATTAATATTAGTACATTAGATTAGTAGATGAAACAAATGAGCCTGTACTGTCTCTGTAGTGCTAATGAGAAAAATCCCTCTCCTCTTACTACTGGAGAAGCAGAGAAGCTTTAACACCAGACACCATCAGGGCTGATCTGATATGATCTAATATCATCTTAGCAGTGACTGCAGTACTAACACCTGTAGGAAAACATGATTCTAACACTTTGAGCCCCCACCACAACCCACAGAGTAATGGACTTATTGAGGGAACAATCCAGAACAGCCAAGTCACTGTTGGAAAAGCTTGGAGCTGAAAAAGGAGACTCTTACTTGAGCATTGTGGAGTACAGGAACACACCTGTTGAGCCCAGCCCAGCAGAGAACAATGCCAGTATAGACACAAGGAGTACTAAAGCCACTGAGTTAAACACCTGTCCATATTACAACCAGGAAATGCTATCACTTTCCAGATGGAAAACAGAGCAGCCCTCATTCCTTATCAGGACAGGAAGGACTGACACCGCCCGCAGTGCAAGGAGCCTGGAGTGACCCAGACACTGCCCCCACTGAGGCTACTGAGGCTGCCACAGCCCACACCACTACCTCAGACACACGGACACATCGCCACAGCAAGTCACCAGATCAAGGCAAAAGCTCAACCAAGGACAAAACATCAGCTTTAATTTTAAAGGGCTGTAGGAGTTTGGATGACCTTACATTTACTCACATTTACAAACAAACAATTTGTTCCAATGTTGTTGTACTTTGCATCTCAGTACCTCCCTATTAAACGGCATGGAAGAATTAAAACAGGCTAAGCCACACCGCACCAGTGAGCTTCAGTGAATCACATCAGACTTACGACAGAAGCTGGTGCTCCTCCATTTGTTTATCTTTGTGCCAGCTAGTTGACAGGCAGTAACATAGTTCTGGATGTGACGACACAGAATGTCCTTGCCCCCTTCAGCTGTCGACATCTCCCTGGAAACAAGCTTTCATTTAATTACAGAAAACAACAGAAAAGGACTTAACATAGAACCTCAAGTTTGGGGAAGGACAATTCTGGTATATTACAACTTGGATGTTATAACCCTAACTGAACTAAAGGAGTGCTTGAGATCTGGGAACATGCTACGATGCTACGGGTCAAGAAACAAAAGCAGTCATATGACCTGTCACCAGAATATCTAAACCTCTTTGATTGCAGGTAAAAGTGAAGGTGAGTGCACCTGAGATGTTGTTAATAATCCGTCATCACAGGAAAACTGTGTACACACAACTACGCAGGAAGTTATGGAAGTGTTCAATATTAAATAATTCTCGGTGACAGGCCAGTGCTAAGAATGCAATATGAAAAGTTGAAGTAAAAGTGAAACTACACGTGGAAGCTCCAGTCAGATTACAGGTTGTGGAGACGTCCAGCCTGGATCACAATTTATGTATAGAATGCATCATGACATTATAGATATGTTCACATATTTCCTTACCTGACACAAGCAACATAGTCGGGAGTTGGGGCCACTGTTGAGTGGCAGCCTGCAAACGGGCCCTGCTGGGATTTGATGATGTCACAGGCCTTTTGGGCCTCTGGGACCTTCTGTCCATCTTGCTTGGGGCAGGAACCGGCACCACAACTGGTCTCACATGGAGCGTCATCCTTCTTTATGACCCAAACTGCTGCTGCATCTGCTGGCTTCTCTCCTGCTGATGCTGGCTCATCAGACAGCTCACCGGTATAGTTGCCACAGAGACCACGTGGAGAGCTGCGATAGGTGGATGGGACTTGTAAGAACACGCCTGCCAAACTGTCGTAGGTCAGTCTCAGACCAAAGTCACTTTCAATGATGATGTTGATGCCATTTTGATGTGCTCGCAGGTTCCCTTCAGCCAGTGACACAGGAAGGGAGACTTTGATGTCATCAACCTGAGACATAGAGGAGTACAAAGTATAGCATTACATGAGCTGGTACCTTATCAGCTCTGTCCCACCTCAGGGGGCGCTGCAGAGGATGAAGGTGTGTCCAGTACAGAAGGCTAGCGAGATGCTCCCCAGAGGATTCACCTCAGCATCATTGTCTCGAGCCTCACACTCTTGAGCACATTAAGAACAATGTTGAACTCATAAGTGTAACTGTACATGAGTGAGCACCCATGGAGTGTTACACTTTAAATCCTTAGAAAGATCTACATTTTAAACAAATGCACAATAAGTAATACTTAGCTTTGCTTTTTCCATTAAGACCAGAACAAAGTCGCCAGAAAGTTGAGTGCTATGAATAGACAAATGTTGTACCTTGGCAGATTGTTGGACAGAGCTTTGTAATTCTCAGTTTTACTTCTGTTCTTTTGAAAATGATGTGGGAATACAGCTGACGCTTGGCCAATACAAAATGTCAGTCATACCTTGATTTCCCAGACAACCCCGGTCTCCATAGTGATTTCCATGTCGTAAACCTGGAGCTTCACACTGCGTGAGACGGTACCATCCTTATTGGTTTGCTGCTGTACAGACACAGAGAAGGCTTCCAGCCCTCCCTTGTTCTCCTCCACTTCTACCAACATGAACAAACAGTCTCCCCACAGAGGATATGCCTACAGGGTGGAGGATGGGGAGGAGAGGTGGAGAGATAAGAAGATATTTAATGTTATGTCAGAATATTCACCTGCGATTGTCTTAAAGGGCCAGAAAACATTAAATAATGATTAAATGCTCCACTATGTTCACCACCCAGTGTCTAACTGTGCATATATGCTGCAAAACATATCTGCTCTATATATATATATATATATATATATATATATATACACAAAGTATATATATATATATATATATATATATATATATATATATATATGTAAATATCAGCTGATGTGTTTGCCCAGATGATTTATCTGTCTTGCTGCAACATTGCATAGATGAAACTGACAAACTGTAACGATGGAGAGCTGATCAGAAAACAACAAGGTCTGACAATAAACATTTACTTAAGTTTAAAAGAAATAAACAATGTCAATACTTAAATAGATGATAATTATATTGTATAATTTATCAAATCAAGGTTATCAGGTTATTAATGATATATATGTAAACACGTTATTCTGGATAATATGCTTACTTTTGTCTTATACAGAAAGAAAAGTCCTTTACCTGTCCATCAAAGGACCTCACTATCCTGACTCCACTCACAGAACAGGAGCCAACACTTGTGGGAGAACAGGAGGAGAAACCTCCTTTCACAACACACTTCTCATTGGCTGAACAGCTAAATTTAGGATCACACTGTACTTCTCCACCTTCTGAACATACACAACGAGTGCCACATGACTCTCCTGGATAGAACACCTGAGAAGAGAGCAGAGCAGAAATATCAGTAGTAACAGAAGCTGTAGTTGAAGAATTCATTGTACTAGTAGAGGTGGCATTTGATATTATTGCAGCTGTAGTACCTGTCCACTTTGATAATACTGTCCTTCGTACTGACAGCCACACTCTGCTAGAGGTACACACTTGTCATGACTCAACATGAATCCATCGTCACACACGCAGCCTTCTGTGCAGAGTGCGCTCTCATCACAGCCCTCGGGGGGGGTAAGACCACTGCAGGTGAGCTGACAGGGGGGGGCACACACCTCATAGTGACTGTTTGCGCCACATGATGGAGCTGGCAGAGAGACACACATGGAAAGGCAATGTTCCTTACAAACATTACAAACATGTTTGTGACTTTCATGATACAAAAATTAAGTATAGTACATTATGAAGACAGATGGGGGAAACAAGGGGATAACCCCTCACAAAGCCAAGAACATTTACGTGTCATTTAGGGAAGTGTGCTTGTTTGCCTGTACATACAAATGGACATTTGAGCTATTTCTACAGCAGGGCCCAGTGACTGCACGCATCACCTTAAAAGTCATGTCCTCATTGTGGGGTTGCCAGGCTAGTGAATTCTGAATTAATAGTCTGTATTCTGAACAAAACACTAGTTACTTTTGGATAATAGCATTGATGGATAGATGGGTAGATGGATGGATAATTGAATGGATGAATGTGTAGTCAATGAGTGTGTGTGTGTCTTACGACAAAACTGTTCTGATCTCCAACTCTCCACTGTAGCTCCCGCCTCTTGACACGAGGTGCTGAAAGCTGATAGGCTGTTGCACAGTGCGGAGGCGTGGCCTTGGTACATACACATATCAAAAACGCAGTCTGTGAGGTATGAGGTATGGTCCACTTTACTGTGACACTGTCTGTATGGGCAGAGACAGAAACAGCAAAGGGAGGATGCAGTTTAATAACAAAGAAATGTACAGTTTGATGACTGAGCATATGTCTGACCACACAGAGTGGGTTTTTAAAATACTAAGCATAAATATATATTGTTTCTGGCCTAACCCAGTAGGAGGTTACAATATTATCTGCAGCCCAATAAAAAAAATGTCCTTCTACGGGCAGGGGTGAGACACAGGAGATCCTCCTTAACATTGTGTATAGATCGTGTGCATGTGACGTCATGCTTACGTCCCAACCCGTAAATCAGCCATGTTGGATGATATACACAACCAAGACGGCGCCCGTTCACGTGGGAGTTGCTGCAACGCTTCGTAATTTTCTTTGTATTTAAACGTCTAAGATTGAAAGAAAATGCCAATCGTGTGCGCAGTGTATAATTGTGGTAATAACGCTACTCGTGACCCAGAGAAATGGTTCTTTAGATTTCCTAAAATCATCAAAAACAAACGCCGTAAACTGGTTTACCAACATAACTCGTGAGGATTTAACAGAAGAAAAAGCACAATCCACCCGTGTGTGTGGCGTCCACTTTATATCTGGTAAGAGCTCATGCTAAAGCTATGTTTTCAATGTTTACGTTAAACATTTGTGCTTATGATATACCCGAACACTGTAAGACCTTACTTCTCCATATCGCTGACTGGTAAATAAGGCACTTTCTTTACATGTGATGGCAGCCATTTGCTCTTTTCTTCTGTGCATGTTTTTGTTTGGCTTATTCTTGAGACTACTTCACTTGCGAAAAGCAAAGCACCAATGTGTATCTCGAGCTCTTTGAGAGTAATTTACACGGGCATGGACGAGCACCCTGTCATCTTTCAGTGGTTTGGTAAGAAGACTACCAACCCAGCCAGAAACAAAGACATTATAAGCATCTAAGCTCTTGTATGCCTTCATTTGTGCATTGGTTGCCCACGACGTTTGTAGCACAAGGTAGTTCACAATATCCGGATATTCAATCGGCGGTAATGAATCTAAATCCTCAATATAAACCGACAGGAGAGCGACCTGTCAGCGGTGCCTGTGATATAAGCTTACCTGTGTGTGACACTACACCTCCTCTCTGTCATCCTTATCCCTGACTGTGGACAAGAGCTTCCACAATGCCTAATATGTTCTTTTCCCCTAAAGCGAGACTATTTAACTGTTGCTGAACAGCAACAAATGTGGCCTCTAGAAGTGATAACTTACAGGATGCTCACACATTTAATTGAGTTGATATGTGAGAGGTACTGTACTATTCTAAGGGGACAGAAAGGGAACGGAAACTAAGAAGAAAATACTTTACTGTCAGGACATCCCTTGTATATTGCATATTGCTGATCTGATTCCCATGGCTGAAAAAACCTCTGAACCAGGTGTGTGCTTAAATGTAGTAGCTAACAGTCAGCATGATTTGCCAAAAGACTGAGAGTAGCAACTGAAGCATCCGTAAGCAGCATGTAGTGGCAGCTTCACACATTTAATAAAGTTCAGCATCGTGCCAAAATTAAAGTTCTTTTCAATCAGTAGGCCTTTTTCACAGAAGATATTTTGACTGTCACACATTATTAAAAAACTTTACGTTGGCTCTGTTCTATTTACGTGTCTCAGTATGACAGTGTGATAGTGAGCCAGCATGCACTGTATCTGAAACCAACCATCATTACTTTCATTATTTAACCTGTGCTTATGTGTGAATGTCAAAATGGCCTCTGTGTGAAAGGCATAACTTTTTTCCAGGTAACCCTGGCGACTGCAGAAGTACCTAAACGGTCCGTCCTTGTCAGCGATGACACCACAGGAGCTCTGCTGTTGGTAACGTAGGAGCAGCGCAGGCTCACACTCAGGACATTTACCATCAGGACAGTCGCTAGTGCAGCCAGGCGCTCCTCCTGCCTGGGGACAATGACAGTAAATATAAAAAACTGTGAAAATATGCAGAGGTTATTTAGCCTTAAAAACAAATACAATAATCATAATATAAAGATTTTGACATTACATCAGTAATGATTAAAGAGTGGATGTAATGTGGTACTGAACTGTGCAGTGTTGGCTTTGCTATGACAAAAACAGGTCCAAATTTCTTCCGTTGTAAGAGGTCTTTCTCTTTTTATTAATTGGTAGGCTGTTAGTAAGAGGCGGTAAGATTACTGCTAAGTAATATCTCTTCTTAAAACTCACTTTAATCTTTAATTGTTTTTTTCTAAACAGATGGTATTTGTTGTAATTATTGTATCAAGTCATTGCAGCGAGTGGTCGTGAACTTCGCCAATTTCTGAGAGTAGGCACTGCACGCCTTTGATTTCAAGCTTATTTTTAGGGCTGGCTCAGGCTTGCCTTGGACCGGCCCCTAGTTTTGCTGTTATAGGCTTAGAATGCCTGGGGACAGCTCTCTCCCCTTACGGAGAGTTACGTCTGGATCATGAATCGTGGCTGCGCCTGTTGCCCTGGCCCTGCCTGACGCCCACGATAAAAACATTTTTGGAGGCACTGGGAAGCTTTTTCATATTTGATCACATCATGTTGTATTTTCACTATGTTGTTTATTCTCAACACACGACATTGCAGTGTATCCGTCCTGGGAGATGGATCCCTCCTCAGTCTCTCTCTGAGGTTTCTAAGATGTTCTCCCTTTAATTGTGGGGTTTCTTTTAGGGAGTTTATCCTTGTGCGGTGCGAGGGTCTCATATGCTGTACAGTCTGTAAAGCACACCAGACAAATGTATAGTTTGTGATATTGGGCTGTATAATTAAAATTGATTTGATTTATTTTTTGTTTTAGTGTTTTTCCCTGACCAACCATCGGCTTTCTGCTGTATCGACTTAACATGCACAACTGTGCCTGGGCCCGGAAGGAGTATGTGCTTGCTTTGTGCTTCTACAGTATAGGACTTCATTATTTTCTCACTTGTGTGGTTTTCAGGTCAAGTTTAGGTTTGTGTAAAATACTCATGCAACCTTCTTTTTACACCCTCTCAGCTAATACACACCTTCCAGCTGTGTCCAAAGGCATTAATGTGTGTATCCTGGGTGCCATCAGGTTTCAGTAAGTCATCACCAGGTTTTCTATTGTAATTTCCACACAGGCCTAAAAAGAAACAAGACAGCCAGCATTCACACATTAGATAAACATTTATATTGCATCCCTGCAACTTTTTGGAAGAATGAAAATAATTTAAATTAGGGACAGATGGTGAGTTTGTGATGCTCTGAAGTTTTTATGAAACTTAAGCCCACTGGTAAAGGAATGGTTCAACTTTTTTTCGAAATACACTGATTTCTTGTGTTAGTGAGTTTGGAAGATTGAAGGCAGGAAGAAATAGCTAGCTAGATCAAGGAGAACATTCACATTGGACACCAGAGACCATCGTAATCTCAGTTGAAATGGTGATATCAGTGGGGGTCTACATTATTGCAGCAATAAGAAATTATATTCATTAAAGTGAAGTGTGAACAATATAATCACATTTAGAATAGTTACAAAGAACAAAAAGCTGTTGACTTTATAGGTATATCTTTATTTCTAATTATCATCACAAAGAACCCAAATGTTGTCTGATCTGCAATGATGGAATAAGCGTGCAAATGGTTTCAGTGTTTGGGCTGTTGAAAAGTTTTCAGATTTTCTGCTTATGTTAACTTAATCTGCTCCGGAGCAGGTTAGCCATGCAGCATAGGTTACCATGGTGATCTAACCCAGACACTGACCATGCTTCGTGATACAGGCCCCAATAATTATAGTTAAAATATCAAAGAGCTCTGATTCTGGTTCTCTTGGGCAGCACCTATGGCGGTAATTGCAGATGTGTTTTTGAATCTCACTTCCAAGGAATCGTCGCTTGTGATTTTTCACGGGAATATTGCGACAGACACTAAGTTCAGTGATAGATAGTAACTTAATAGACATTTATTTAAGAGATTATTATTTTAAACTTCCTTGGTTATATAGGAATTAGTTTAGTTTATACAATTTTGTTATAATAGCAGCCATATATAAAAATACAAAAGATGCTTTACCAGATTTAACTACTATCTAATTTCTAATAAAACACAGAGCAAAATATTACATTCATACTATGTCCAATGTTACAAAAACAGGTTGTCAGAAAGTCAAACTAATGCTCACAAGACTGGTTGCTTAAAAACAATTTTTACTTGAAAAGACACAGGTTTTCAGAATGAGGTGAAGTTTATTACATTCATCAATGGAATAAAAGAAAAAGCAGACTGTGCAAAAACAGAGCCTTGGGGACGCTACAATCTCCCCTTGAGGCAAATGAATCGTTGCTCATTTGCTTGGAGCTGAACAAAGATATTCAATGGTGGACGAGCACCATTATGAATTATCTTATGCACTAAACGGACATCCGAATACAAAAGGACATGGCCTTGCATGCTTTATTCCACAGTAAACACTAAGTAATGCAACCCAACTTACCACTTGTAGCAGAAGAGAATGAACTGGGCAAAGTCAAGCTGACGTGGCTGTTCCAGTTGAACCTGAGCGTCAAACCAAAATATGTTGTCACAATGCCAAAATAGCCACGCTGGAACAAGGAAAGCTTGCCATCTTCCATGGAGTAAGGCAGGTTTACAGAGTGACTGTTGACCTGAGAGAGAGAGGGGGGGAATCAGCATGTACCAGATTGTGCAGAAGAAACAGATGTTACACATCACCTATGTAAAACCAGATTCAGTCACAATAGTACTGATATAAGATCTATTGAGAATTGCTTTTACATATCAAATTGTTTTTGAGGAGGGCTCCAGGTAAATACTGCAGTAGACAGACTAATCTTACCAGTATTTTCCCCATGTTGGCACGACTCATGCTGACAGTGATGTTACCGAACACAACAAGGGAGACGGACTTGGTGTAGGACACAGCCTTGTTACGCCCTCTGTTCTCATTTTGAACCAGCACTTGGAACGGTTCCAGGTCATGGTCTGATCCCTTGGTGACTTGAGACAGGATATAGGTGCAAGTGCCCTGGAAATCAAACCGCTGTTGGTCAAAGCTTCGATAGTGGGGGTCTCCAGTTCCCTGGCATGTTGCATAGGATGCTGGGTAGCAGCTCCTCACACCCCCTTTCAAGGCACAGTGCTCATTCTTCTTACAGGTGACGGGTTTGCACTTCAGCAGCAGGAGAGAACAGAAGACAATATCAGATCACAGTAAAAGAGATGAAAACTACAGCACACAAACACACGCACACACACACACACAGAGTCACAAACCTTAGCTTGACCTTTAAGGCATTGACACCTGGTGGTGCATGTGTTATCACCCCAGAAAGGGGTGGCTGATGGGTAATATCTGCCTTGATACTGACATCCACAGCTAGACTTACGAACACATCTGAAACACACACACACACACACACACACACACACACACACACACACACACACACACACACACACACACACACACACACATACACACACACACACACACAGAAGGATAATGAGATTAATGTCATGTCTCAGCACACTACTATATTGTAGTGATTCACCACACATTTCCTCAAAACTTACATCGTACAGTCTGGAGAAACAGGGAGACGTTCAAAAAATGTTCCAGACTGCTGTTATTGCACAGCGCATGTTGACAGGAACAAAACTTTATAGGCCAAACATGTTGTGTCATTACATTTTGTTATACAGATTTAATGAGCTTTGTTGGATGGAGCCTGAGATCTAAGATGTTCATGGCCAGTGACTGCTTCTCTGTAATTGTTGTGCATAGGAGGATAAAGAACTGGAAACTTAAATATACAAAACATGTATGAAACACTCCTGGTATATTGTTACTCTCCACTGCCTCGAAATCATCATGTCTGTGGTGATGCACGTTTTAGCACATTTACTACAAATCAGATGTACTTTACTGCTGGCTGTTTTCCAACGCACTGAAAGGCATTGTGGGTCACAAAGAACCTGTTTCTCTTGGGACAGCGTGTTTTGATGAATCAATCTGTGATCATGGGACACCAAACATAAAACTAATCTAACGCCTTGCTTGGTGTAAATATAGAAAAACATAACATAAACCTGCTAAGAATATTCAATTATTAAATGCTGGTTGTTTATTCATTAAGCATTTGCTCCTGTAAGACACAGTTTAGTATTGTTACCTGTCTCCACTAAGCACCAGTCCTTTATTACATTGGCATCCCTCCACACAGGGGTCTTTACACAGCTTCTGACTGTCTGGAAGCATGCAGGAGGGGGGGCAGGCGGAACCACAAGCCTCATAATGGCTACCTGTTGGACAAGAGAGGACTGGGAGGGGAGAGTGGAGATTATTGAGCATCATAATTATGTGTTGTGCTCATTGTTCCTATTTAAGAGAACCAATACTCTATGTCTAAACCAATACAACACCATACAATTGTAAAACAACATCAATGTTTTGTATATGTTTTAAGAGTTTTTTTGTGATTGGAACTCTATTCTTATTCAACAGATCATTCACATGTATGTTCCCATCCTGTAGGTTTTATTTCCATAGCTAACAGATCAAAAAGTGACTGTAAACCCAGTATATGTTCACAGTGTGTGTGTGTGTAACCTACGTTACATTTAGTTCAGATATCAGCATCGCTGGAGGTGGTGGAAAAAAGAATTTTTTGAAAAACAGCCCTTTAGATGATGAAGATTGTAATGATATTAATTGACCTTTCCTCTAGCTCCAACCTCAGGGGAAAACATATCATTTTTTGTCTCACTACTGGAAAAGTTAGAAGTGAGAAAACAACTGGACTTGCTTTATTTCATTTTCACACATGTGGGTGTGTTAAGTAAGTAATCTACATACTCTGTACTGGTTGGTCAGTTATTTCCTCCTGTATACTGGCTTACAACAAAGTAGTTCATTTGCAGAGTGATGTGTTTCCAGCTGTTTTCTTAGTACTTTTAGATAGTTGAGATAGAACTAACAGCTTAGCTGCTTACAGCTTATGTTTCCTTTTCTTTGAGGGATTCAAGACAAGTACGATTGTTGATTGCTGTTTACACAAAGGCCCCGTTTGGGTAACCATCAGCATCCCAGTGGATCTTTGTTAAAACAACAAGATCCAGTAAAAATGCTCCAACGACAGGCAGAAAAGAAAAGAACAGACGCAACAACATTGTCTTTCCATATTCAGGGGGATCTTGAACAAACACCACTTCCCTATGTACCTACATCTAAATGAAAAGGGACACTTCTTTGGGGACAGCAATGTCCAAATATTAGACAGAGTATACATGTGGTCTGAAAGGGCAGTAACTCCCCATTCAGACGCAGACACATACGGACTCAAACAATAGAGACGCAACCAGCATTGTGAATGGAACCTCCAAATAGCCAATATGATTTTAAAAAATCCTCCATTTTAATATTTTGCTGAGTGACTTACAGCATTTGGTAACCATTCTCCACTGAGGGTTGACTTTCACTTCTTCTGACAGACAGGCATCATCATAACTCTTCAGGTTATCACAGAGAACCTGTCTTGCACCTGGACAAATACACAATTCATTTATTACTTAGAGCAGGGGTGTCAAACATGCGGCCCGGGACATGACTTTGCAAAGTTAAAAAATGAGTTGTTTTGATCTTAAAGTAAAATACTGTTCCAGATACCTGTGACAAAATGTTTTGTGCCTTTGTAGACACACTGTGAAGTTGTAATGCACATGTGTAAATGATAAACTGATAATATTGTTGAAATCGCACCTTCTTTTCTTATGAAATTTCAGGTTCATAATGTTTTGTAAAAAGATGGTTTATTAAATTTGAACATTTTCAGAATGTAAATTTGGAGTTGTTGTTATTTATAGGTTATTATGATATGATGTTACTGGTCCGGCCCAAATTGTGCTGCATGTGGCCACTGAACTAAAATGAGTTTGACACCCCTGACTTAGAGGAACTCATTACAACATAGATCCTGACATCCTGAGACAAAACTGTAACTGTTCACTCTCCCAGACATACACAAGCATGTGTCCAGGTAAACAACTTACAGTCACAGGGACAGAACAGCATGGCTGAGATCAATGTGACATTTGTCCAGTTTGTTATGTATTAACGTGTAAAGGAATGTGTGCAGGAGGTCTGCTAGTTGCATGGGACAATTTCTTTATTCGTGTTTTGCTTTGAAGTTGTGCTGTATGAGTATAAGGTTTAAACTAATTGGCTTGTAAGCTATTACATGTTATGCATATAGATAGGAGTTTGCAAGTCATGGGTTTGATACCTGCAATAATACTTTTTATGTTAACATAAACCTTTAGATATACATGAATATTTTGAGTGTGTATTCTGCCCCATAAGTGTGCACATCCTCAAATATTGACTTACCTCTATTGACACAGACATCGTAGACACAGTTGTCCAGGTACATAGAGGGGTCAACCTGTTTGTGGCAGGCTGAAAATGGTCCATCTGGCTTTTTCAGGATCCCACAGAGTTTGGGATGGCGGTAGTGGGCCTGCTGCTTTGATGAACACGTGGGACAGCGACCAGCACAGTTATCACTACAGAACCGATCGGACTTATTGGTCTTCCACTTCTGGATCATGCTCAGCACAGCAGATAGCCTGGAGCCTGTCAGAGATATAAGCAAACTGTTTAAAATTTAAGCATTTTATAGATTCAAAATCACAGAATTCGGACTTCTGGGTGAGTGAGCAATGCAATATTCTTTTACTTCTTTTATTGTGATATATTTTTGAATGACATTTAAACATGATTGGGAAGCAACCGCAAACAAAACAAAAGTAGAAGAAATAAGTGCATTTCACTTGTTTAGCAATGACTATTACATTCCCCCGGTCACATAATAATATTGTGACGCCAGGTTGAATCCTGAAGCAAAGCTCCCTCTGTCCTGTTTCCTTTTATGGCTCGTTGGCTCTCCAATATATCTCCAGAAAGATGGTTAGGGTTACTTTTGCTTTTCGGTCAATAAAGTCCACTAAGTTGGAAAATGAATCTCAAATGTTAGCACGCTCCACTTTTCCTATCACAACTTGCATATTTGCAGGATTGTTAATTTCCTCTATAAATTCTATATTCTCTATATATAAATATTCTACATATTCCTAGATCTTTTGGCTCCCCACTGTGTACTGTATAAAGTGACAGCACTTGTCCTGATAGCGATCAGTTTTGCTATCCAAAGAATGCTCAAAGGCCCTGATGGAGTTGATGGATGAAAGGGTCCCTTTCAAACATTGCTTCTTTTTTTAACGCTGCTGCATGTTCTGCTTCTTCCTCAATGCGCTCTGACGACCCTGTGGTGATGGAGCCACTGAGTTATGACCGCCCTGCTTAAATGACAGCCAGAGTCTCTTGATGGTGCTACTTCCATTATACCTGGCACTACACAATTCAACACTTCTGGGATGAAAGTGTAATTTCACTTCTATTGGATATTGGAAGTTACATTAAGGTCACAGTGGACAACTTGCTCAATAGCTCTGCTACTACAGTATTATCCTCACCTTTTGTTTCAGGCAGGTCATCTGTCCTGTCACCATTGTAGTTTCCACAGAGGCCTCCCAGGTGTTGATAGTAGGAGGATGGCACTGTGATGTACAGCCTCATTTTCCAGTCATACTTTACACTCAGGCCAAAGTCAGTGGTGAGGGAAGCATAGACTCCACTCTGCTTTACAGAGACCTTACCGCCTAACAAACTGACAGGCAAGTACTGAAGTTCTCCATTCACCTGAGGTAATAACACAACAATGATTGGGACGAGCTGTAACACTGCATATGAACAATGGTGAGAACTGTAAATGCATTGCAACACAAGATCAGCGGGAGAGAGAGAGAGAGAGAGTTGTGTGTAGTTGTATGAAGAGCAAAGAGAGCTGTGTGAAGAGAAGCAGAAATCATGAAAAGGTCATTACAATCTGGCAGTCCAGTGAAATTGTGCTTGAATTTGCCAATAATGATAACAAATATAATAATAATAATAATAATAATAATAATAATAATAATAATAATAATTATTATTATTATTATTATTATTATTATTATTATTATTATTATTATTATTATTATTATTATAATATATTGCATTAGTTGCTTGGCTACTAGCTGACTGAACAGGGTTTTTTGTATACCAACAAGTTAACCATTGTGTATCAAGAAAAACAGATGCTAGTGAGGGGAGTCAGGACTTCACCTCTCTTCCCATTGGCTGTGTCTGTTTATCTGAACTTTCTCAAGACAGACATTCTTAACAGCTGATGGAAGTCTTTGTACTAGCCATGACCCTTAATTGTGGTTTTCAAAATCGGACTAAATACGAGATAAGTTGCATGAATATTCATGAAGGGTATTTCTCGCTACAAGTCTTTATATAGCCTGTTACTCTCATAATGCTGTCTTTATATTTGAACATTGATTATCACATTCATTGCTTGTTACAGTAGATGACAGCAGGTTGGAGAATCTGTTACCTGCACTTGTCTCCTGTGTCTGCCGATGATGATCGTCTGCTTGTGAACGTTGATTTCTACAGTCCTCACAAATGAAACTCGGCGGTTACCTCGGTGGTCATTCTTGGTCGTCACAGTGAAAGGCAGGAGGTCAGACGCCATCGTTGTAACTGTTGTCATAATGTAAGTGCAGGAACCCTGAAAGAAAAGATGAATTGTTGACTAATTGAAGCAAAGTCTATTCTAAACACCAAGCAAAAATAACAAAGCTTCCATTCTCACACTTTAGTGAAGAGGATGTTTTTTGAAACACAAGCTGATGTCGTGCTGATTAAAGGCAACATACATTGTGCAATAACAGCAGTCTGGAACATCTTTGAACGTCTCCCTGTTTCTTCACATTTCTCCACAGTGTGTGTGTGTGTGTGTGTGTGTGTGTGTGTGTGTGTGTGTGTGTGTGTGTGTGTGTGTGTGTGTGTCTTTTATAAAATGGCACCAGTTTGTGGTTGTAAACATATTCCTCCTGTATTTCAGTTCAGGAGTTAAGGTACGAGGCTAGTCAATGATTTAAAATGTTGTTAATGTCAGAGAAGTTTAAAGTTGGTAGTAAACTTTAGATTGTTGTTTCGGGCAATGCTCATGTCTGAAGTTATAATACACTTTGATCCACACTGTGCAGCTGGCCTTTCTTGGGAGTGGGGAGGCATACACTCTCAGGTTTCCCTGAGACATTTCAAACATTTTCCACAAAACAGTAAAACAAATTCTCTCTATCAGCTCAGAGTACATACCATCATAATGTCCAACTCCTGAATGACACTTTAGCAGCCTGATTCAGTTTGGCTTCTGTTTGCTAGTTGAACACTGCTGCTATTGCAGGTGTACTCCGTTCAACCAACACAATGATCTGTCTCTGTATCTGGATAGAAGGCCAGAGGTGGGCGTGGTTTATGCCGAATGATGTGTTGAATCAGGCAAATGTTTGTTTTTTTCTAACCTTATATTCATCTGCGATACAATTGTTGTACCTTCAAGCATCAAATTGATTTAATATTGAGACAAAATTGTGAAACATATTTACACATCCTCATACTGTATGGTACTTTTCATCGCTCTGAATCGCGCTGACTCAACTAAACTAACAGCTTGTTACATCTTAAATAGATGAATTTAGATTTTTCATTATTTTGACTGTTTTTACAGGCAAAAACTATATAATAGAATATACTGATCACATTTTAATAATGTGTAGGAAATGAAAGGGCTAGTTGGTAAAATCAAAGTCTTACGTTACAAACAGAATAATAACAAACAACTTTAGGTAGAAGAAATATCTGTTTCCATCACGTTATCTGTGCTTTCCCAAATAACAGATTGGAATTCAGGTTCATCCCTACAGGTACAGCTCCTGCAGTGCAGTGGCAAAGATGAGTGCTCATTTTACGAAGATATTCCTCATGTCAGTTCTGTTTAGTGTCCACAGAATATACCAAGAGTATGATAGAGATATACTCTATAGTGAATGACTGGTGTTGAGTGTCCAAGATGTCCCAACCTGGAAGTTAAAGCGTCGACCATCGAATGTCGAGTAGTGGGGGTCACCGACCACACGGCAGGTTGCTGTAGAAACGTGGATGCATTCTCCGTTCACACAACGTTCCTTTTGTCGGCATTTCACCTGTTCACAGAGATCCTTGGGAGGTGGGGGAGGGGTGGCACCTACAGGAAATACAGACACACTATAAACATAAAAACATAGCATTGCAGACCATGTTATTGTGCCATCATTAAGTGTGTTACTTGACACATATACATCATTAATTTCCCCTCATCCCTTTTAGCCATAAATAAAGTGATATCAGTTAGTAATAGATAAACGTTATGGATTTTTGGGTATACATGTATGTATACTGTATATATAACTTAAAGAATCCAAAATTTGTATGCGTGTGTGTAAAGGAATTTGTGTGTGTACCTTCAGAACAAACTCCAGCAGTCCCATATGAACGATGGCGGTTCCAACCGTAGGCGTAGACCGCCATACGGACGTCACCTTCCACTGTCACATGACGCTGTCCCCTCACTGCTACATTGGACCACACCCAGCGCTTGTCCGAAAGGAAGGTTCTCCACCTAGGTGACCGGCACTGTCCCGTCCAACACACCTTCACACTGCCTACCCCCTCCCTCTCTGACAGAATGGCAACCGTATTGGACAATCCACCCATTGTCTCCACTGTCCAATCAGTGGCAAGCTTGCAGGTAGGAGTCAGCGTTAGCATAAAAGGGCTATTTGATTTAATGTAGTTGAGAAGCAGCACCATTACTTTCTTGTTGCTCTTGACAATCAGTGGCTGTTTGTGGCTCAGTTTCTGGATAGTGACGTCCCCAGCTCGCCTGAGCATCCTGTTGGTGTCATGTTTAGCTAGTTAGAAACTTATACATATAACAAATATAACATATTGTTATGCCTCTTATAATTTACAAGTTGTAAGATGTAACATAGGAAATAATTGTTTGACAAACATTAAAGGTCCACTTACTGGAAAGTTTGCTGGACCTTCAACAGTGGATGGAGTTGACCTAACGATGGCATTTTGATCATATGATAACAGGTGGTCATAAAGAGTAGGTGAAGGAGATCATAACATTCACCAAACCACAGGAAATGTCCTTATTAGGTCAACAACTGAACCATCTCCATGACAACTGAGCCGACTCCATCCACTGATGAAGGCCACAAGATGGTTAAAAGATCTGGAAATCTTACAGTAAGCAGATCCTGTGCTGAGAATTCTTTTTGGTAAACTTTTTTCCTGCATTGCATTCACCAAAGAAAATGAGAACTTCTCTTGTAAACTGTCTCCTCATGAGATCGTTTTCTCGCAATTATGATATTGTTGACAATTAAGTCATAATATACAGACTTTTAAAAAATGAATCTTTGGCGAATGCAATGTGCCTTCCAAAATTGATAATGAACACAATGTAACACCGTATATATCCAATATACTGCATAAAATACCAGAAACCTGCAAACATGCATTCCCAAAGAAATGTTGGCCCCTGAGGACAAAACAGCAAAACTACAAACATATAACATGTTAAATCCCCACATCACGCCTCAGCACCATGGGTGCCAGGGCCTTCAGCTGCACTGCTCCCAGGCTCTGGAACTCTGTCCCTCCACACATCCGACAGTCTGAAACTATTACAACATTCAAGTCCCACCTCAAAACTCACCTGTTCAAACTTGGCCTACTCTCTGTAATCTCCATCATCCTGTGTCCTCCCCCCTCTTCTCTTTATATGTGTCTCCACCATATCTCTGCTTTTCTTTGTCTGCTCTCCCTTCCAATGTTCTGCTGTTTTTATCTCTTGTATTTTGTAAGGTTTCCTTGGGTGTCTTGAGAGGCGCCTCCAAATAAAATGTATTATTATTATTATTATTAATAATAATAAATAACATATAATAATAATAACAATAATAATAATAACAATAATAATAATGAGGAGATGTTGTTTTATGTAACTGACAAGTTACAAAAATGTTGATACCAGTAAAATGTTCACTTACAATATACATGTATTTATTTGTTTCCAGCTAAAATATGTGATCTTGCAGCGTGTGGCAATTTTTAATGTCAGTCTGGATCTTTTGTGTTGTAACAAAGTTCTGTGCAGTTTGCAGTGTTCCTATATTATAAGATTTTTAAATTATTATTATTTCTTTATGTTCTGTACTGGTTAACATGTTTTCTTATTTGCCAGTTTTTTTCTTATTGATTATTATTATTTGCAGCATCTTTTCCCTAAATGCTGCCCATTTGGTGAGGATGTTTTTATTGTGTATTGTTTGTTTGTGTTTTCTGAATTTGCACTGCGTTGAACTCTTTTTGCCCTTGTTTTTGTTAGGAAACTATAGTTACGTCATTTATTCAACTGAATTATTACATGATATTTTCAGTATATATATACACACACGTGGATATATATACATATATATTTATATATTAGGTGGTTGGTGGGTATGTATGTGTTTGGATGTATAGCTGGACAGACTGGCAGACACAGAGACAGAACATGATAGCATTGACGGTAGCTTCAACAGTATATTATAATGAATGAAAATAAACTCAACTGTTTCCTTAAGTGTAGGACCTTGTGCAGAGTCACCTCAGTGTTGTCTTCAACAGCTACTACCACTGCATAGTTTTTGGCGCGACAGCTGCCGGTATGGGGTACCATGTATTCTTTACCCAGGCTTGCCACAGGGGGGAGCTGTTCATACACATGTTCACAAAAATAACCACTCGACAGACACTGGTGGCCAACCAATACAGCTACAGACTGCTTGGATCGGATCCGTGTGCCGGTCAAAGTTCCATGACTCTGTACTAAGTAGGATGCGTACGGTGCCAGGTCAATGGTCATTGCCTTCCCACGCTTCCACCTTTTCCCACCCCTCAGCAACACATCAACAACAGGTAAGATGGTGATCTGGTTCTGGCTTTTGCCATTAACAATAGCGATTAGCTTGTCCTTGGACCTGGCTCCTAAGGGTGTGAACACAAAGTAGTCAGTACCCAGCTCTCCTGTTGGGGAAACCACCGCGCCATCTCCTGTGGCCTGGCGACGGTTGAAAGTGACCACAGAGATTGCAGAACTGGATGAGATTCGCACTGCTGAGTTTAAAGTGACACAATGCTTCTGCAGCTCGGACCCACATGGCAGAGACACCCAACGGCTTTCCCCTTTAGATAGGGTCAGCTTCTTGGAGAAGTCCACTGAAGCCACCTGTAGATCAATATGTCTGGATTTGTTAAACATTCATGAGCTACATTAGAACAGACTGGATGCTAGTATAAGAGCAATGCCAAATACAAACACAGCTCAATCAAGCTTGACTGACTCACCAAAAACACTGTAAAGTTTTGTGGGAAATTATTATTATTTTACAGTGCAAATGTTGCCTATTTTATAATAATGATAATAATAATAATAATAATAATAATAGAACTTGTACTAATAACTGTATTTGTTGTTATTATTCACATTGATTACTAATTATAATTAAGGTATGACTAGACATCTGAGCAGATGATTAGACATCACCTCAGGCCCATTCCACACATTAACTTTTATATGACGTTAACAATAATGCATGTTGGGGACCATATTATTCTTGATCGCGTGAGTCTAATTAGCATGTGTGGTAACAACAGGGACGAGCAACAACACTTATGAGCGGCCATTCTTTTCTTTTTTTAAAGGAGCATACCCACTGTATAGTCCCCATACCCCCTACTGGTGTTGGCACATTCTAAAATCGTATTCCTAAAAATGCAATACACACACACACAAATTAATTTTAAAATTGCACCTCACTGTGTGTGCACGACCCTGGGTAACAGCTATTAAAATAAAACATGCAACAAAGTATAAAGCTGAAAGTTCACATAATATAGTGGGTTTCAAAATACTATGTAGTGCCTCATCACATTACATAGTAATACATAATAAATTATAATTGCACTTCTGTACTCCAGCCTTTAACACAGTACATTGGAATTTACTTTCACTGTTGTGTTTGTATTTGCCAAAATGCTGGCATCATTTAACGTCATTAAACTTTGTTTTGGACTGTTGCATTGTCTACCTCATTTAATTTAAATTCAGATTCTCACCTGTATGTGAACATTGGCTTCAGAGTCCTGAGCAGTTACAACCACATGGAGTCTGTGATCTTTTCTAGCATTACGCTGGTTATTAGGAAGAAATGTTGTGATGAACTCCGTTCCTGTAGAACAACCATGACACACTGGAAAAGAGAGAAAAGATTTTGTAACATAAAATAACATGACAAAAGATTAAGACTTGTTAACACTGTGTTAACAGTGCTGGTGTCCTGTAGTACTACCTGCCAAGAGTGCAGCACAAACAGCCAAACACACCGGGAAAGGCTTTATTTCCATCGCTGATAGAGAGACAGAGACATACACAATGGTAAGACTTCATTTTGAACCAATATACATGATGTTATATAAGGAATCAAAGGGAAATATGCATGTGCTGTTGATTCATGTAATAAAGTGTTGAACATGATGTGTAGTGCATATTTTCCTTACACACACTGACATGTTTTATTGGCCACTTTACAGTACATTATAACAGCACACACACAATTCTGTAAAGGCATTTACACAGACCCCCCCACAAATATTTAACATGAAATATTCACTCCCTCACTCACTCACTCACTCCCTCCCCCCCTCACTCACTCCCTCCCTCCCTCCCTCCCTCCCTCACTCCCTCACTCACTCCCTCCCTCACTCACTCCCTGCCTCCCTCACTCCCTCCCTCCCTGCCTCCCTCCCTCACTCCCTCAATCACTCCCTCCCTCCCTCACTTACTCACTCACTCCCTCACTCCCTCCCTCACTCACTCACTCCCTCACTCACTCACTCCCTCCCTCACTCCCTCACTCACTCCCTCCCTCACTCCCTGCCTCCCTCACTCCCTCCCTCCCTCACTCACTCACTCATTCCCTCACTCACTCACTCATTCCCTCACTCACTCACTCCCTCCCTCCCTCCCTCACTCACTCCCTCCCTCCCTCCCTCACTTACTCACTCACTCACTCACTCACTCACTCACTCCCTCCCTCCCTCACTTACTCACTCCCTCCCTCCCTCACTTACTCACTCCCTCACTCCCTCACTCCCTCACTCCCTCCCTCCCTCACTCACTCACTCCCTCCCTCCCTCACTTACTCACTCCCTCACTCACTCCCTCACTTACTCACTCACTCACTCACTCCCTCCCTCACTCTACCAGTACCAGAGTTGTAATTGTGGTCGTTTACAGTCATAATGTAAATGTTAAGCAGCTCGCTACAGAACCAAACAAAAACATGCACTAAAGTTACCTGAGGGAGCCTGAAAAGTGTAAGACCATAGTTTTAAACATGCTTTTAAGTTTCCATGAATCTGTAATAAAGTTTAAGATGTCACTGCAAGCAATCATTAAAAAGGTTCTCATCAAAATAAATGACAGTCAGCTGCATGTGGCTGTAGCCTTGACTGTTGATTAAAAATAAATCGCAATAGTTTACAACAAAACAAGATAAGGACACTCAAAGGTCAATGAATGTCATGTATTGGTAAAGCAAGGACCTGTAGTGGAGTGCATAGGCTATTATATAATGAATCAATTAAATTTGTATTACATTATCGTGCAGACAACTAAGCCCAGTCCGCATTGGCTTATAAGGTACTGCAAATCTATACATGCATTATACATGTACAATGTATACATTTAATCCAGAATACGGCAAATACATCCTAAAACATATCACCAAAGCACAACAATAAATAAAAGCTACTTAATTTAATGTTCACATTTTGATTTTAAGACATTCATGTCTACTGCTGATTTTATTACTAACAAATAAGAATCAATACTAATTAAAAAGTCCATCTTTCCCATCCAACTTAAGCACTTTGAATGACTCAGTGACTGAATTAACTGCATTTCATCACCCGCAGTCGTTGTTTCTGGAGACCATCTTTATTACTTCAAAAAGGCTACTATAAACATTTGCACTAACACACTTCACCAACCTTAACATTCTCATTAAATGAGATCCAATGTTATATTGTAATCCCCTTTCAGTTCCCTGACCACCACAATTCTCACCAGAGGCATCCATACTGTACCTGTTGCTGTGCATGAGGAGTGCTTCAGAGGGAGGCAGGTGGGACACTTATATCAGTGAGCGTGTGGGACGTGCTGCTGATCCGTTTTGGTTGAATGGAAAGCATATTGAATATTGGTGTTTTTGTGTTTGATGTGAGATTAGTGAAGAAATAACAGTGAGTATGTGAAAGGTGGAGGCCTGATGTGATGTGTTTGATAATGTCACTCAACTATGTCAAACCACTGTCATCTCTTCATCTTGCCGTATTGTCATGCTTATCCCTCCTCCACCCGTTTCTCCTCCTCTGTCATCTCCGATCTCTGTCATCTAATTCCAGCTGATGCTGTGTTAGTCTGTTCATCAGTCTATTTAACACTTTGCATTTCCAGCCTCTCAAATGGTGATCAGGCACGTGATTTAAATTTGCTATACGGTTACATGAAAAATGTATTCTACAAACCACAGACCACAAATCCCTTACGACTTTCTTACTTAAGTCATATCCTTACAAGGTGAAGTTTAAAAAGAAAATCCAGTTGTCTTTTAAAAGTGTATCCTAAAGACAGAAAAGTCAAAATTGTCACTTCTTTATTAGTCAGATAGATAATAGATCATAAGATGTATCTGTGAAAAGGGGCCGTACGTGGCGACTAACACTTTGATGACTAATTACCATGACAACACACACATAACGTCACCCCACTGCCACAGAATTTCCCTCTGTAAATATCTTATCTCTTTACTGAAAATCTATTGCCTGCCTGTATTTCCTCTGTCAACCTCTCTCTGTTTTAAAAAGCAGTTAATGTTTTCTTTGTTATATAGTATCACCACTTACACAAGTGTACTGCCTTTAAACCTAACATGTACTTAAGGTGGAGATGGGTAAGCCCACTGCTTGTGTACACACGGACACATTTGATATACTTTATATAATAGTATACGCTGGTTATTATAACTGCACAAAACTGTTTACAGTGACAGTCAGGGCGTGTCACACGGCACTGGCTTTTGAGCAATGACAAATATGAGAGACACACCTCTTAAACCGTTTATCCAAAGTAATTTATTTTAAAAAAGCAAATTAATGAAATGCAAAGTGGCAGGAGAGCTTGAGCCTGATCACCAGGACTGAATTGGCAGCGATTATACAGTCTTTCCAGTGCAGTGGTGGCTCGAGACCAATATCACTAGGGGGGCCTGGCTGGGGCCAAGTGTTTTGCCAGAGGGGCACATTCAACTACCGTATTTTCCGCACTATAAGGCGCACTTAAAAGCCTTTAATTTTCTCAAAAAGCGACAGTGCGCCTTATAATCCGGAGCGCTTTATATATGGATTAATTCTGGTTGTGTTTACTGATCTCGAAGCGATTTTGTGTGGTACACGGCGCTCTGTCAAAATGTTTTAGTACGACTTTTGTAAACTACAAAGCCGCACTGTGCTGCCTATTTCTATGTTTATAGAGTTGGGACATGTTTTTTGACTCAGAGTGAGCGCTCCTTAGTTTGTTGGTTTGCTGGGGGCGTGTCAGAGTGAGCGCTTCTGCTTTGCGAGGATCTTTGTTTACGGAGCTGCGAGATCAACACGTGGAGCAGAGACGCTAAAAAACTGTGTTTGTGTCTGTGATGTAATGGGTAGGAAAAAGCTGAAGAACTCGGAGCTTAAAGGTCGAATCAAAACAGCAATCTCCTGATGTAATCTATATATTTATTTAACGCAATAAGTCAAACAAAGAAAATATTCTCAGCTGAGGACACATTTCGCGTCGCCGTTTCCATAGACCGCATGGCTCAAAAAGCCCCATCGTTACGGTCTCACGGCTCCGCTCCAGGTGTGCCCAAACATTTGAAAATTCGCATCTAATACATGGAGTAGGCGTTGACCTTCTCATTGGTCCCAGTTTGGCGCCTACACGCTCCTCCGTCAGCAGTCCGGAAGTGATGGTTTGTTGACCTGTTACTTTTAAAGGGGAAGTGCCCCTATTATGTTTGTAATACATAGTTGTGCAGAAAATACATAATTGTGCAGAAAATACATAATAGTGCAGAAACATCTTCGTAGTGTCGTAATACATATTGATTGAGGTAGGACAAATACATGTGATAGTCTTTCCAGTGTGGATTAATGAAGATCAGGATTAATTTACCTGACAATTCCCCCTTTACACACCATTTATGGTGTGTATAATCTCCAGTAAATATAAGGCACCGAGTGGTGTACAAATTCATCATATGGTATACAAGAGTACATTCATAGTGCACTTGTTTTTATTCCAGTCATAAAAATACCTTCTGTATAAAACCAAAGAACTTCATTTGTTATTCCAGCATAAAGACAATTAGCTTCAGTATAATAAAAAACACTTCCAGTAAAAGACAGTAAATATTAGTAAACTTTTAATGTCTGTATAAGATTGTAATATCTGTATACGACTGAGAGACTGTAACTACAATAAAGTCAGTGGCTTCGGTATGGCAGCAAAGAACACTTTGTAGAGTTATTCACACGAAATCATCTTCCTGGCTGTCGTGTTCCTGCTCTATATCATAGTCTATGAGTACCCCACTGTTTGATGCTGGCTCTTTGCTGAGTCGGTCAAGTCCTTTCAAAGCTCTGGTAAAGGATCCATCAGGGGCTGTGTTATTTGGGATGAAAGTACAACACAGAGCCAAACAATTTGCACACACCCCCTTTTTCAGCTAGCACCATGTCTAATGCAATTTCGTTCTGTAATCAGGCTAGTTCTATCAAATTGCATAAATCTATGGAGAGGGGCTGATACTCGTGTACATTTGTTTTGTTATTGTGGAATCAATCAATCTCGTCATGCGGCTTCTAATTTATGGTATATAACAACATCCACATACAGTAAGTATTTAGAATCAGAATAATCTTTCTTGTCATGTAGGTTTTCACCTACAAAGAATTTGCTCTGGGTTAGCTGGTACATGAATATAAAAAATGCATAAATATTTACAAAATATAAATCGGTGGAGATAATGTACAAATTAATATTGATATAGCTATTAATGCTGAAGATACCAGTGACATGAGAACTCTCCATCTCCCGGACCGTCTTTCCATAGCATCACCAGACTAATTCTCTACCCCTGAATTCTCTGCTAATTCTTTATATAATGTTGTCAATCTTTGTAAGGCTCTAGTAACTGATCTCTTTGAAACAGTATTATTTGATATAATCGTGCAACAGGATGATCCAACATGGCACACACACACCTTTCTCTGCTAGGAGCACGTCTAAAGACATTCTATCATGTCAATAAGCTGGAAGCTGCTTGTTGTTCAGCTTGTCCCTTAACGGCATCCCTTGTAATAATTAATAAACCTCTGTTAGATGCAATGAATGTAATTAGTCCACATTCTTATTAGTAGTTGCCCATCATAAAAACAATGAGTCAAAACCTGCTCCAATTTGATCTCTGGCACTCCCCGGGGGACTCCTACTGCATCTCTTGTATGCTGTGGAGCTGAAGCTCTCCCCAGGTGCTGTGTTTCTCTTCAGCCGAGTTCAAGCTCACAAGAGTTTGACCTGTTGTGGGCCAAACATAGAAACACTCGACCAGTGTCATCAATGCACATATTTCAGTCTTGTGCTATTGGTTCTGTGAGTTGGAAATCTCTTAATGAGATTTTTGCAAATTGGGCTGAGTGGTTCTGTTACACTGTGCATCATTGTTAACAGACAGGTTTACTCTGTTATTGGTCCGAGTATTACTGGGACTGGGCTTAAAGCAAGGAGGGGCCTGACTGGTACACACACACACACACACACACACTATATATTTACTGAGCTAGTGGTATACAGTTTACAGTCAAGCCACATATTCTTCTCCACATATCCCGTCTCCCTGCTATTCTATTTCTTACTGTAGTATCTTTATATCCTTTCCTACTGACAGCTTGGAGATTGCAGTCTTCTTGTTTTCTACCTTTATCCTAAAGTGTCCTTGTGGACCTGCTCCTAAAACCTCTGCTGCCTAAAACAAACAGTCTCTAATCTCTGGGATGCGATGAAACGATGGTGAGGAATAATGGATCACAATCATTTATTTTCTTACATGTCACTCCTCTCCGTGGCAGCTGTGTTCCTCTGCCCACCTGACCTGTTCTGCATATTGTTAGGGAAGAGGGACAGGTTATTACGTCACAGAAATCAAATTTGATGTGGTTGTGCAGTCTCAGTTGTACAGGGCTATACTCACCCTCCTGTGATGACTCTGACCCCCATGTCACAGTCCCCTTCTAAAACTTCGGGTTGTTGAATCTTCACTGATGGTGAGACAAGCGCCCCTATGGGTACCACCTCCCTGTGTAGTCAGACTTCACCACGAAGAGGTCCAGTTTCTGCTTCATGGAGTCAGTGTCTCTCACAGAAGTGGTGATATATTTATGTGTCACCAGGATATATTTTTCTCTCCCTCTTCTTCCTTTCCAAATGGTGGTATATTTCTAAATATGGCTGATAGTTTTCCCGGCACAGATAGGGAAACTTGGCATGATTTCCAGTGTTCTTTTATACCATTAGTCTTTCACACTTATTTACATCAACACTGATTATTGTACCCTAAATGTTCTTATTCTGTCTAATGTTTTATGTTTTTGCAGTGCAAGTACTTTGACCTGCAATTCTTACATAAAGCTTATTATTATCATCATCATTATTATTATTATTATTATTATTATTATTATTATTATTATTATTATTATTATTATCCTTTACCCACATTACCTTATTTTACAGTTCATTTAGCTGTAAACACTTTAGCTACACCTTCATATTTATTTAGTTCAGAATATCCGTTTCTCGGCATTCGGCCTTTGAATCAAATGCTATGAATATACTCTATTAATATAATACTCAATATAATACTTCAATATAATACTCCCCCTTTTGAGACATGGTCAAATACCGTGTCTCAATACACACATTTATACATGCTCTTGGTCGTACTGAGTTCTTCTCTGGCCAAGTGTTCTTTCGTCAGTCGTCTCTGTCTTGTATGTAATTATTCTTAGTCCAAACGGCTTGTTCTTACTTTATAGCTGCATTCTGCATCTCTTTCAATATCTCTGTCTTGTGTTCTGGTGTGTTTGTCTTCTCATTTACATATTGTTGTCTACTGAAACTGGATCAGTTCTTATCATATGTGTTGTGCCTTTATATAAAGCAATATACTTTGGTAGCTGTACTGCCTTCAATAAGTCTTCTATTAGAGTGAGTAATATGTTTGTTAGTCAATGTTACCATACCTTTATGCTGTACTTGTTGAGCAAACACATGTTGAACATGCATAGTTACCGTCTGTGTAGATATTTACAACTTTGTCTTTCTTTTATCTGCATGTCTCTGTCAATGCTATCAGTTCTGCTGCTCTGCTGACAGATGATTGGGTAGAGCTTCTGCTTTTAATACGTCGGTCTGTGTCACTACAGAGATCTTGTCACATTCGGATCCTCTAGGTTACTTTACATGATCTGTTATCAAACATTTCTATCTCTGGTTCCTCTTAGGGAACGTCAGTCAAGTCTGGTCTTGGTGAAGTTCCTTGTCCGTCTCTGTCGTTTAGTCATGTGATTCTCCGTCTTCAGCTGTTGGAAATAATGTAGATGGATCAAAGTTGTACATTATTCTATAGTCAGATGCGGTTGTGAAAACGAAACTGACACTGCATGTGTCACTGTTAAAGTCAATGGCCTGAATAACACTCGATGCAGAGGCCTGACCTGCCATTGAAGCTGCAGTTACTGCTCATGTGCGGTCAGGCATCGCCTTATCTACTGGGTCTAGTTGTGAAGAGTAGTGAACCACTGGTCTACTCTTATCTCCATGGTTCTGTGTTAATACTAATGTCATGAAGTCTGCTGTTTAAATAAAAGGCTTCTTATAGTCTGGTATTTCTAAAACAGATGAGTTTACCAAAACTTTATTTTCTTAAATAATTTGTCAGCTGTTTCATTCCCTATTATCTTACAAACTCTCTTCACCATATTTCTTCCTCATGACATTTACGATCGGACCCTCAGGAGCTTCTAGCTCCCTACACTGTTTAGACTAAACTCTCAGAAGATTCTATCTCCCTACTATTCGTCTGTCGACGATTATAGTCTTTCACAAAATGTCATGAGGTTTGAATATTTTTGGGAGAGGTGGGAACGGACAGCCATCCAAGAGGAAATCACGCCGGCCTTTTACAGAGGGATACAAAGAAGCCGTGACCGTGTGTGTTAAATGAGTTATGCTGACACTTCTTGACTAAAGTCTTTTATTATTATTTATTATTCTGAACGTAATCTATCATTAGCTGGTATTTTGCGGCTCTGTTCTGTTCTAATCATTTCTGTCTGCTCCAGAATTACACAAAAAGTCTACATATCTGTCATCCACACACTTATTAAACATGTTTTCTCAAAAACATATAAGAGACAGTTTTCATAAGACTCAAGGTTTAGTTTATCACAATTTACTTTTACTACATAAGTAGGCGGAATTAGCGACCCAGCATCACGTGGCCACCGTTAGCTGGTCCTAATCTCTGAGGCCTTTCACAAAAACGTCTCCTTCTTTCACGTTTTTCCAACTTAAAACTACTTCACATACACTCCACGGTTCTCTTTGATTTCACAACCGTCCCCCAGTCAGTTTGAACAGTTTTCACCCGTTCTACAAACTCCAATGCATTAGCTAAATATCAACGCTAGCTTAGCCTCGCCTTAGGCCTGCTTTAGTCACACTTTACTCACAACAATACAACAAATCTTAACATGTTTTACACTATGCTTGCCGCAAAGAAGATGATATACAACATCTGAGACTATGAGGCGATCGTCATCGGTTCTCACGTAATTCAGGATTATAATCACTATTCTTCTTTGGTAAACAACACTGGCTTCTAAGCCACGCTTCCCTTAAGTCTTTGAATTAAACTATACCTATCTGCCTTCCAAAGGACTTCTTTAACATTAAACTAACTAAGCTTTCTTAGCTACCTTCCTTAGGTGTTTTCGTATTAAACTATATCAATGCAAGCTTACCCTAAGCTTTATCCGGTACCAGACCGGACACCCTACCTCGGGCTTTGTTTGATTAATCTATAAGTTCTCTCAGAACTCTAACCAGACTGCGCTGGAGCCCTCCCTAGGCTTTTAATACGTATCGTTAACACAAATAATATTTTCGATGCTTGTTCTTATCACTTGTATTTCAACATTCAGGATTGCTTTTTATCGTTTAACAGCAGTTGTATTAGCTATGACCGTCGAACATTGTTGCTGGCATTCATTAATAAGTTTTCCTAGTCTACCTGCAGTGAATATTTGTCTTAACCGGTGTTCACCCTCACCTGATCTTTTGCACGTGCAATGAATACCAGTCAACGATGCTCGGCGATCGTTCTTCACTTCTCCTTTCGGGATGCCCACCCAGGGACGCCAATTAATGGGTAGGAAAAAGCTGAAGAACTCGGAGCTTAAAGGTCGAATCAAAACAGCAATCTCCTGATGTAATCTATATATTTATTTAACGCAATAAGTCAAACAAAGAAAATATTCTCAGCTGAGGACACATTTCGCGTCGCCGTTTCCATAGACCGCATGGCTCAAAAAGCCCCATCGTTACGGTCTCACGGCTCCGCTCCAGGTGTGCCCAAACATTTGAAAATTCGCATCTAATACATGGAGTAGGCGTTGACCTTCTCATTGGTCCCAGTTTGGCGCCTACACGCTCCTCCGTCAGCAGTCCGGAAGTGATGGTTTGTTGACCTGTTACTTTTAAAGGGGAAGTGCCCCTATTATGTTTGTAATACATAGTTGTGCAGAAAATACATAATTGTGCAGAAAATACATAATAGTGCAGAAACATCTTCGTAGTGTCGTAATACATATTGATTGAGGTAGGACAAATACATGTGATAGTCTTTCCAGTGTGGATTAATGAAGATCAGGATTAATTTACCTGACAGATGCTTGAGCCTTGGAAACTATTTGTCTTTTTACGAAGTAAAATAAGAACAGTAAAGTCAAGAAAGCAAACCTTGCATCTTTATTGGAGGACTTTTGCATGTTAGCTAACTGTCTAGCTACGCATAGGGATACGCGCTGTACTTGCATAACACGCACCGCTTGCAGCATTACGGCTACCGTAGTCAGGAGCGTCGCGGAGTAATACATACTGTGCTTCACCATAATATTACAGTGTGTGTGTGTATAAGGACCCCAAAATGGCACCTGTCAAGAGACACGCTTACGACGCGGACAACAAACTCAAGGCTATCAGTCACACAGTAGAACATGGGAATAGAGAGAATTCAACATTAATGAATCAATGGTACGGAAGTGGAGGAAGCAAGAAGATGACGTTTGATTTGGCGGTATCAGACTGTTTTTTTTACGTGTTACAACTGAACAAGGTTGGGAGTTATTGTGAATACGCTCATTAACGTTTGAACAATGTTGAGTTATTGTGAACACGTTTAATAAAGTTTGACTGACTGACTTATCTGACTGTTTTGTTTCGCTTAATGCGCCTTATAGTCCGGTGCGCTTTATATATGAAAACAGATCGAAAATAGACCATTCATTGACAGTGCGCCTTATAATCCAGTGCGCTCTATAGTGCGGAAAATACGGACAAAACTCAAAATACCTCCAGACAACTAACAGGTAAAGTCTGGGCAAAAACAGGATCAACAGAGGATATACGAAAAGCAGGCAGTAAAAGGATCTTGAGAGCAAAAGAGCAAAAAGGCAGTCAACTTAGGAACTCGAGACAAGGGCACAAAAACGGACACTTCAAGAGACGGCTCAAAAACTCACAAACTTGGGCTCCGGCAACAATTCAAGACTCAGCAATGAACAGACAGGCAGCTTATAAAGGCTAGCAAACAAGGAACAGGTGCAACCAATGAAACAATAAAGACAAGCACATGACACACAGAAATGAATGGTGGCGACCCCACATGGTCCAAAGAGGAACTGCAGTCCAAAAACCCTGACAGGACCCCCCTCCCTATGAACGTCTCCTGACGTTCCCACACGGGCGATCAGGGTGGCTCTGGTGGAAGGCCTCGATGAGGCCTGGATCGAGAACATGCCGAGACGGGACCCAGGACCGCTCCTCAGGACCATAGCCCTCCCAGTCCACCAGGTATTGAAGGCCCCTCCCCACCCGGCGAGAATCCATTAGGCGGTGGATTGAATAAGCAGGGCCACCATCAATGATTCTGGGGGGCGGAGGGGGTTTAGCTGGAGGAACCAAAGGACTTGTGGCGACAGGGCGTAGGCGAGAGACGTGGAAGGTGGGATTGACCCGCATGGACCGGGGAAGTTGGAGACGGTAAGCCACTGGGTTGATCCTCCTCAAGATCTTGAAGGGCCCCACGAACCGTGGCGCCAGCTTGCGGGACTCCACCCGTAGAGGAAGATCTCGTGTCGACAGATAGACCCTCTGCCCCGGACGTAGCGGTGGTGTAGGTCTGCGGCGGCGGTTGGCATGGCGCTGGTACTGGCGTGCGGACCGCTGCAGGGTAGACCGGGCCTTGTGCCAGACCCGCCTGCACCGTCGGACAAAGCTCTGGGCCGAGGGAACACCCACATCAGTCTCTTGGTCAGGGAAGAGTGGAGGCTGAAAACCAAACTGGCACTCGAAGGGACTGAGACCTGTAGCAGAAGAACACAAGGTATTATGTGCATATTCAGCCCAGATCACAAACCTGCTCCATGATGATGGATTGGAGGAGGCCAGGCATCGGAGGGTGGTTTCCAGGTCCTGATTTAGCCTCCCAGTCTGACCATTGGACTCAGGATGGAACCCTGAGGAGAGACTGACCGTAGCCCCAATCAGCTTGCAGAAGGTCCTCCAAAACTGCGCGGTAAACTGGGGCCCACGATCCGAGACCACATCCAGGGGGAGACCAAAGAACCTGAAGACATTCTGGCACACAGCCTCGGCGGTCTCTAGTGCCGAAGGGAGTTTGGGCAGGGGAACGACCCGACACGCCTTGGAAAAGCGGTCGACAATAACCAACATGACTGTGTTTCCCTGAGAGGGGGGAAGGCCTGTAACAAAGTCCAAGGAGATGTGGGACCAGGGCCGCTTGGGGATGGGTAGAGGATGAAGGAAACCATGAGGCGGGGTACGGGCGCTCTTACTCTGGGCACAGACAGAGCAAGCAGCAACAAAGGACCTCACATCCGCATTCATGCCAGGCCACCAGAACCGTCTCTTGACAAACTCCAGAGTCCTGCGTGCTCCCGGGTGGCTGGTAAGGCGTGAAGAGTGCCCCCACTGCAGAACTTGGGATCGCACCACAGTTGGGACAAATACCCGGTTGGAGGGTCCATTCCCGGGGTCTGGCTCCCTCTTCTGGGCCTGGCGAACCAGTGACTCGACTCCCCATCGGACAGGAGCCACAATCCTCGAGCTCGGGAGGATGGGTACTGGAACTCTCTCACCATCTGACCTGTGAAACAGTCTAGAGAGTGCATCAGGCTTCTGGTTCTTCGAACCGGGGCGGAAGGACAAAACAAAATCAAATCTATTAAAAAAAAGAGCCCATCTTGCCTGCCTGGGGTTGAGACGTTTGGCCCTCTGAATGTACTCGAGGTTTTTGTGGTCGGTCCAAACAACAAAAGGGTGTTGGGCCCCCTCCAGCCAGTGGTGCCACTCCTCCAAAGCCATCTTGATAGCCAGGAGCTCACGATCTCCAACATCATAGTTCCTCTCAGCAGGTGAAAGGCGAGCAGAGAAGAAGGCACAGGGATGGAGTTTGCCATCAGCCGGACGCTGGGAGAGCACAGCCCCCACTGCCACATCCGAAGCGTCCACCTCAACCATGAAGGGGAGGGAGGGGTCGGGTAAGGTAAGGATGGGGGCGGAGGAAAATCTCCCCTTCAGATCCTGGAAGGCCCGCTCTACCACTGGAGACCACTTAAAGGGGGCAGATTTCTTCTTGGTGAGATCGGTTATGGGAGCGGCAACAGCACTGAAGTTCCTGATAAACTTCCTATAAAAATTGCCGAAGCCAATGAACCGTTGTACCTCCTTGACCGAAGAGGGTTGGGGCCAATCCCGGACAACTTGAGTCTTCTTGGGGTCCGTGCTGAGACTCCCTTTGGACAGGATGAAGCCCAAAAAGGACACCTCGGAGACATGGAATTCACACTTCTCAGGTTTGACAAAAAGGTGGCTTTCCAAAAGGCGCTGGAGGACGACTCTGACATGATGGACATGTTCATGGAGGGACTTGGAGAAAATCAAAATGTCATCCAAATAAACAAAGACAAAACGGTTCAACGTCTCTCTCAATACCTCGTTGATGAGTGCCTGGAACACTGCCGGGGCGTTGGTTAAGCCAAACGGCATCACTAAGTACTCGTAGTGGCCCGTTGGTGTGTTGAACGCCGTCTTCCACTCGTCACCGTCCCTGACCCGGACCAAGTGGTAGGCGTTACGGAGGTCCAATTTGGTGAAGACGGTTGCCCCTTGGAGGAGTTCAAAAGCGGTGGTCATTAAAGGCAAGGGGTAACGGTTCCTCACCGTGATCTTGTTTAACCCTCTGTAATCTATGCATGGCCTGAGGCCGCCGTCTTTCTTCCCAACAAAAAAGAATCCGGCACCAGCCGGGGAGGACGAGGGGCGAATGATCCCAGCAGTCAGGGAGTCCTTGATATAATCCTCCATAGCTTGGGTCTCGGCGGGTGACAGGGAGAAGATCCTACCTCGTGTAGGGAAAGAGCCTGGAAGGAGATCAATGGCACAGTCAAAGGGCCTATGAGGGGGCAGGGAAGTGGCCCTCCTCTTGCTAAATACCTCAGCTAGGTCGTGGTACTCTGAGGGGACTCGGGACAACTCGAGAGAGCTAGGAAGCTTAGGGGCTGGAGGCACAGCCCTAGTGAGGAGACAGGAGGACTTGCAATTGGGACCCCACTCAACCACAGTTCTTGAGGACCAATTGATGTGAGGGCTGTGGTGAGATAACCAGGGGAACCCTAGCACAACAGGGAACTCGGGAGAATGAATAAGATTAAACTGAATCTTTCCGTGATGATTGCCAAACATAGACAAAACAGGAGAGGAAATATGAGTCACAGTACCCTGTCCCAAGGGCCTACCATCCAAGGCGGTCACTGAGAGTGGATGGTCCAGCCTGGAGATGGGCAGGTGAAGGGCCCTGGCAAGGGTGAGATCCAAGAAATTCCCTGCAGCGCCAGAGTCAATGAGGACCTGAAGAGGATGATGTTGGTTCCCCCAGGAGATGGTGACCGGGAGCTGCAGGCACGAAGTCGAGGCTGAGGGAGTAAGGGTCGCACCCGTCACAGTTCTCCCTCTCCTGGACGGGGCTGGGCTTCCCGCAAGCTCGGGACATGAGGAACGAAAGTGGTTAGGACTTCCACAATAGAGGCAGCGTCTCTCCCTCATCCTCCGGTTCCGTTCTGTCTGGGACAGGCGAGTACCGCCAAGCTGCATCGGCTCCTCAGGACAAGGTGTGTTATTCTGAGGTTCCCGAGGCCACTGAAGCGGAATGGAGGTTGAAGCTGTGACTCCGGAACTGGGGCGACTGTCCATTTGTCGTTCACGACGCCTCTCCCACAGACTGTTATCAAGACGGATAGTCTGGTCAATTAGGGACTCCAGGTCTGACACTGGATCTTTAGCTGCCAGCTCATCCTTGATTCCGCCACAGAGGCCATGCCGGAACGCTGTCATCTTTCCAGTCAGGAGAGTGATGATGTAGGCGATACGAGAGCGCTCTGAAGGGAAGTAGGAAGGTTGAAGCTCAAAGGTGAGAGAGCATTGGGCTAGGAAAGCCCGGCAGTCCTTGTGGTTACCCTCATACCTCTCGGGAGCAGCGAGCCGTGGTTCAGACGGAAGCGGACGGAAGCGGACCCGTGGAGCTGGACTGCTGAACTACTGGCGTCAGTGGAGCAGATGGAGGTGATGGTAGACGAGCAAGTAGATCCACAAGGGACTGTTGGAGGTTCTGCAGAACCCCTTGCTGGTGGGACAAGAGAGCCTCGTGACGAAGCACTGTAGCATCATGGCTTAGAACTGCAGTGTAGAGTTGCTCCTCCGACGTCGGTGCCGGCGGAGACTGGGGGTTGGTCTCTGCTGTGTTAGTTGTCTCTGCTGAGCCAGGTTCCATGGCTGAGTCTTGCTGACAGGGTCTGTTGGGAAATGAACCCGGGTCTCCTGCGTGGTAGGCAGACTCTCTACCACTGTAGTTCCCAGTGAATGTTGGCCTCCGCCAGGGCTGCGGTTTATCACTAATCCTGTTTGTGATTTTCATGGACAGGATATCGAGGCGTGGTCATAGAGAAGAGGGGTTGCAGTTCGGTGGCCTGAGGATCTCATCGCTGCTCTTTGCAGATGATGTGGTCCTTATGGCATCATCTGTGACCTTCAACAGTCACTGGATCGGTTCGCATCTGAGTGTGAAACGATTGGGATGAGGATCGGCACCTCAAAGTCTGTGGCCATGGCTCTCAGCAGGAAACCGGTGGATTGCCTACTCCGGGTAGGGAATGAGCCCTTACCCCAAGTGAAGGAGTTCAAGTACCTCGGGGTCTTGTTCGCGAGTGAGGGGACGATGGAGCGAGAGATTAGAGCAGCGGGGGCGGTACTGCTGTCGCTTTACCGCACCGTTGTGACGAAAAGAGAGCTGAGCCAGAAGGCAAAACTTTCGATATACCGGTCGATCTTCGTTCCTACCCTCACCTATGGTCATGAAGGCTGGGTCATGACCGAAAGAACGAGATCACGGGTACAAGCGGCCAAAATGGATTTTCTCAGACGGGTGGCTGGCGTCTCCCTTAGAGATAGGGTGAGAAGCTCAGCCATCCGGGAGAGACTCGGAGTAGAGCCGCTGCTCCTTTGAGTTGAAAGGAGCCAGTTGAGGTGGTTCGGCATCTAGTGAGGATGTCACCTTGGCGCCTCCTCCAGGCATGTCCAGCTGGGAGGAGACCCCGGGGGAAGACCCAGGACTCGGTGGAGAGATTATATCTCCTCACTGGCCTGGGAACGCCTAGGGATCCCCCAGTTGGAGCTGGAGGATGTGGCCTGGAAAAGGGGTTTGGGGTTCCCTACTGTAGCTGCTGCCCCCGAGACCCGACAGGCAGACGATGGATAGATAGATGGAAAATAGAGTAATACATCTAAAACATTATATTATTCTAAATTATACATACATTTTTTAGACATTTTACTATAAATAATAGAGTAAACTGAAGGAAATGCAACCCTGTTACTGAATGTCAACCCTATTACTCTAATTATAGTAACAGGGTTGCAAGTAACAGGGTTGCAAATCAATGCTAATTTTAGCTTTTACCTCAGGAATTAATTTTAGCTGCACAATGTAATGCTACTGTCAAGGAATGGATACAATTAGATATTTAACTAAAGAAAGATGTATTTGAAATTCATTTGTTTTAGTCTCATAATGTGAGTAACAGGGTTGCGTTTGTGTGAGTGCCATACTCCATCAAGAGTGAAAAGATTGGAAATATATAAAAAATAAAAGAGAGGACTTACCTTTGGTCTACCCATGGTAGTAGCACATGACTTGCTGATGTCATTTCCTCTGTGTCATGTGACTAACAGTTTTTTCACTTCTTCTGCCAAGCTAAAAAGGTTTCGGTAACAGGGTTGTGTGCATGTTGTGGGACACACTTTCAGTGTAAAATTACTGTTATTTAAAATATGTTTATGATTTAACAAATTGATTTTACCAATACAAGAAACATATATCAATAGAATAATACCAAAAAAAGTAAATAAAAACCCTATTTTAAATGTTATATTTGACATGAAAGTTGTTTGATATTTTAAATAATATTTTGAAACAACTTTTTCTGCAACTTTATACACATTTTGTCTCAAAACAAGTATATTTAACACAAGTGCATGGTTTAGCTTTTTGGGCATGGATTATTAGATTTTTTATATGTTAATTCTGGAATGACCCAGCTGTTCTGTAGCTAGCCAGTTACTATTGACTACTGACAGTACACCAACAAACAAAGAAGACCTAATGTTACTACACTTTTCCCTTTCCTAGAGTTATTAAAAGTTAAGCAGCTAACACATATTAATAACTTCGTACAATTTCACACAGTGCATCGTCCAAAATGTCAACCTCTCGTCTCCAGCATGACTCGTCCGAAGTTACAGATATCTATCATGATATCAAAGCTGTGCTACACCCGTACAGTCTATGGTGGCACACTTTCCCCCAGGGTCCTAGCGTCCTTGATTTACTCTGAGCCATCTCTCCCGTCCCCCAGGGTCTTAGTGCCCGGTAGATTACATTGTAAAGTATGAAAGGGAGTTTTGGGGCGATTTGGAAACAATATTTTTAAATATCTGTATAGCATTAACCCCTTTCCACACAAGAAGGAGCATGAGACGTGAATGGCCATTTTAAATTTTTATTTTCTTTCAATTATTTTTCAATTTTCATTTGGGTGGGCTTTAAAGCTGAAGCCCACCTAAAATAGGCCTAGCTACGCCACTGGTGTACAGTAACATAATGTCTGTTTAGCACATGTTGTCACGGCCTGCAGAGAGGAGCGAAAGGGTCTCGGGAAGAGAGGGGAGCGAAGGGGTCTCGGAAGCGAAGGGGTCTCGGGAAGAGAGGGGAGTGAAGGGGTCTCGGGAAGAGATGGGAGCCCAGGGGTCTCGGGGGGCAACGGGAGCACAGGGGCTGGGGTCTCGAGGGGCAGCTGGTGAACAGCTAGTGTCTCGACGGGCAGCTGGTGAACAGCTGGGGCAGATGTTAGCAGAGATCCGGGGACGGGGGTCTGCGGAGGCCCGGCAGCGGGGGTCTGCGGAGGTCCAGTAGCGGGAACTGAAGTCTGCGGAGGTCCTGCAGCGGGAACTGAAGTCTGCGGAGGTCCGGCAGCGGGAACTGAAGTCTGCGGAGGTCCGGCAGCGGAAACAGGGGGCTGTCGCGGCCCGGCAGCGGAAACAGGGGACTGTCGCGGCCCGGCAGCAGAAACAGGAGGCTGTCACGGCCCGGCAGTGGAAACAGGAGGCTGTCACGGCCCGGCAGTGGAAACTGGAGGCTGTCGTGACCCAACAGCGGAAACAGGGGGCTGTTGCGGCTCGGCAGCAGAAACAGGAGGCTGTCGCGGCAGGGGGACGGCCGGGGTCTGCGGAGGCGGCGGGTGGACGGCCGGGGTCTGCGGAGGCGGCGGGTGGACGGCCGGGGTCTGCAGAGGTCCGGCTGCAGGATTGGAGGTCCGTCGAGCTGACGCAAAGGCTACATGTTCTCTAGCGCCACACGGTTAACGGAGGAAGTGGTACACAATACATAACGTCTAAATCGTGCACAGTGTCCAATTAAACCAGCGTCCGTAACAGTAGGCCTACCCCTGATTTGTGGGAAGGTGCGAGGGCCCAATAATCGGAAGTCCAGAGATTAGGAGAAATCATTTAAATACAGTGAAGCTCTTTTTACTAACACACTTTAAAAATTCAAGGTGTAAGATATGGCTAGAATTTAAGTTTATAACATTCAAAAAAAGTATTACCATTATCAATTGAGTGTGAAGAGGTAACAGTGTTGATGTTATGTCACAGACGTATATGTGTTGTGTTGAGATATCTACTGAAATTAGCATGCTAACTGACTAGCCCCGGCACTTCCTGTCTTGTAATACCACTTGTTTCTTGAGACTGGGGCTTGTGCTGGCGGAATCCGAGTTGCTGCAGTCGCTGACTGGGGCTTTGTCTCTGAGGGCCGCCTAGTGCCGGCTTTGCCAACCACTCTCCTCCCCTTGCAGTCTGCTCTCCTGACTATGGGAGGACAAGACGAAGGTGTGAGTTGTTTTCTCGTTTCTGCCACTTTAGATTTAGTCCAATTACCAAACTAACAAAACACATGAAGATTATAAACAGTGTTATTTTTACTGGCTCTCAGAATTTCAGCAACTTTGGTGTGCATATTCTTGCCTTGCTGTAAGTTAGTAGTAGGCTTTTTTGAGGACTGTAAATTTATTGCATGGACGCAGTAGTAGAGGTGAAATGCACCTTAAAGTATAATTTTTTTAAGTGTATTTTGCATGCCATTTGTTGAAAACAATTTGGATAGGTTATATATATATATATATATATATATATATATATATATATATATATATATATATATATATATATATATATATATATATATATATGTGTGTGTGTGTGTGTAATAAATAAGAAATATGTGTGTTAGAAATATGGCTGTATAGAGGCTGTTGAAATTCCCTCTGTAAGTTAAAATAATAAGTTCTGGTAAAACCATTTATTTGTTAGTATGCACACACTAAGAGGAAGGCGCAGAGCTGTATTATATCAGTGTTCTGTCTTCTCATTTGGTGTGCGCGCTCTCGCGGAGCTCGTGCACTTCTCCGTCAGAAGGCAGTCCACGCCCCGCTCTGACACAGCAGCAATTTTTAAATATATATATTAGATTGATTTGCATTTGTTTTAGAAACAATTATATATTCATAGTAATAGTTCTGATTTACATTTTGTGATTGATATATAAAAAGATATATTGATATAATAAAGTATTTGTTGTCATTTTTACGCGGGAGGTCAAAGGTTACTAACAAAATGGCTGCACATACTGGAGCCGCGAACATAATGCTATCAGCAGCCGGATAGTTAGGATATATTTGAATGTTTTGATCCACAGCGACTGCAGCAATCATTATATGGAACTATTGCCTTCTATTCCATTTCCGACTGCTCGTCATGGCCGACTTATATTTATGGATACGTTCACTGTGGTTGCAATAAAAACACTACAGCAATCTTCGTGGGATACAAACCGAATATAGAGCAGTAATTACAGAGAGTCTAACGTTAGTAACGTTACAGTGCTGGTTGTTGCATTTGACTCAGACCCTCGTTAATACCGTTACTTTTGTCGCTTTACATCAAGGGCACATTTTCTTTGACTTTTTGCAGTCTGCATGCTGAATGTTGAAGTAGCGAGGTAGCGCCACACGGCTGCTGAGAGGAAACATCACGGAGTGTTACGCCATGTTGAAACTTCAGTCAAGACACAACAACAAGAAACAAGGATGAACAAGAAGAAGGATAAAGGGTTTGAGAGCCCGCGCCCATTTAAATTATAAGTATTTTTGTATAATTGTACCCTTGTAGGCATGCAATGGTTTGCAGTCATGTTCGATAGTAAAGTAAAGGTAACGTTAGCTTAACATTTGCATAGAGTAATGCACAGACAGTAACGTTACTTAAAGTACAACAAGTGTTATCTGCTTATTGAAAGAGGGAGTATATAATTAAGTTCATATTTTATATTGACATTGTTATTCTGTCATTGCTTTTACGACCCACCAGGTGGTGTGCATCAACAACATCAACTTCCAGAGGAAGTCTGTCATTGTGAGTACAGAAGTTACAGTTTTTAAAACTATTGTAAATGTGTTGAGTTGAGACAGAACACAGCTACTAAACACCGACTGACAATAGAGAGAACTGCTTTTTGTCCACCTACATCTATTTACACATTGCACACATTCACTCCGGGAGCATTATGAACTGTCTATTCAAAACATATTACATTGACAACTCAAAGTTTATTTGGTAATTGGTCTAATTTATACTTTGCATTTGCTATTTATTATGTAGGCTTTTGTGTCAGACTAAAGCCTGTTACTGTGTTACAGCCCAACAGAATTATGTGAAATGTAAGTTACAAGGATACTGAACGACTTTGCTGCTGCACAGATAATTGTGTTTAGAACATTTCTGGATGAACAAACCCTTTTATGCAGTTCATCTAATCCAGACAGTGAAAATCCCTTCAGCTACTTGTGACAATTGTTGTCCATTTGCACTAACTTCTTCCTCTCTTTTGCATCCCTCAGGGCTATGTTGAGCTGACCATTTTCCCCACGGTGGTCAACCTGAATAGGATCAAGCTAAACAGTAAACAGTGCCGCATCTACAGAGTCCGAGTCAATGAACTTGAAGCACCATTCATTTACAATGACCCCACACTGGAGGTGTGCCACCATGAGTCCAAACAGTGAGTATGTCAGTGCACTGTTTAAGACAGAGTCCCGAATCATAGCTCATCATTTGTGCCACTGGCTGTAATTGTAAGTCTACAAATGAAACCTACTGTGTCACATTAGATCTGTCAAATCAACATTGTCGACTTTGCTAATAATTCGACAATGCTAACAACATTAGCTTGTTGTATGGTTGAGGCAGAACACTTCAGCTAAGACCAATTCAGTTTTTTAAGATTTAAAGCGCCACAACAACTGTCTTTATATTTCTGCCTCATCACCTCCAAGGCACCAGACCCAAATGAAGCCATCAAGCCAAATTGATTTTGAAATATTCATGCTTGAATAACTAGTAATATTGAATTTATTTACTTTAATTTATTTCTTTGTGTCCTTATCTCCCTACACGTTTGGAAATGCATGAATGTAAGCATTAGGTTTGGTCAAAATGATGACTATTCATTTGTAAGCTGTCAAATTGGATTTACAGGATTAAAAAACAAAACATCTTTACCATGTTGTTTCAGCAAAGATTTAACATACGTTAGAGAGCAAACTGGATGCCTTTATCTGGACATAGAGAAACCAGGGAATGAAGTCAGCTGTTTTATAATAAAAGTAAAGGTAAGTATCTCCTGAATTAGAAGACACTGTACCATCTCCTGCTGGTAAAAGTCACTGGGGTTTCTTTCTTTCCCCCTTGATTTGATTTACTCAAGGTCAGTCAGATAATATGCAGTGTGTTCAGGAATGACCTAAGTGAAGTCCAAGGACCTTGTTCCATTGAGACCAAGTCCAGATATTCCTTATCCAGTTCTCCATACTGAAACTGTTTCCTCACTTTCCAATGTACCAGATATGCCTCTTCACACAGAAACATGCTAGTCCAATCAAACGTGGCATCATTTGAGGATTGATTTCCTCTACACCAGGGGTGTAACTTTTGCGTTACGGAAGAGCTGCTTGGTTTTAGGAGTCTAAAGGGCACAACATAATTCGAGCACGAGGACTTTACCACAGAGAATTCCAAGCTTTCCTGTCTGAAGTCGATGCTGAATACGGGGACGTACTCTACACTGATGTGCGCTGGCTGAGTCGCAGCTCCGTGCTGCAGCGGTTTTATTCCCTGAGATCAGAAACCGACCTGTTTTTGAAAGAGAAGGAGCGACCTCTTCATGAGCTGAGAGACCCTCCATGTTTGGCAGACCTGTTATTTTTAGTTGATCTTACTGGTCATCTCAACACTGAACAAGAACCTACTGCGCACATGAAAGCATTCTGTGTGAAGCTCCGTCTCTTTGAGACACAACTACGCAACTTCAATGTTGCGCACTTCCCCACTCAAATATGTGAGCAAACATTTTCTCTGTTAACAAAAGCAGGTTGAGAACCAAAATGACCGACAGCATCTCTGTGATGTCCTTCGTATCTCAAACACCAAACTTACTCCTGACCTGCAGCATCCTTTAGTCCAAAGCACAGCATCACTGCTCCCACTGAGTGCAACGCTGTTCCCATTATAGGAGAGTTAAAACATATATTACACAGTATTTATGTTAATAAGCTACATCTTTCAATAAATTCAGTCAAATAAAGTTTATAATGTCAGAAAATGTTAACAAGCCCAATAACTTATTTGTTTAACAAGCTTGAGATGTATCCATCCCCAATCAGGGTTAGGGTTATTAATAAAAACATTTTTTATCTCTTAAAAATTCTCCTGTAGCTGTCTAACATTTCACTAGGGCTGGTCATGTTACTATCAATCTGGCTGCTTTAATAGAAACTGTAGGGTGGCAGTATGATAATTGTGTGTAAATGTTCTGTGTGTGTCTATGTAGGAGGAACCTCAACTATTTCTCCAGTGCCTACACTGCAGCAGTGAGTGCTGTGGATCCTGATGCAGGACATGGGGAGCTCGTCATCAAAGTGCCCTCTGAACTGTGGAAACAGGGAGACGGTAAGACGATGGCACGAAGGCCACTGAAAGTTATCTCTCATAATTCTTTTGGATCAATTGTTTGTGTCAATCCAATACTAACACACTCTACTGTCTTTTTGGATTCCATCATCTTGAAAAGATCAAATTAATAAATCTAAATTCCTTGCCTGCTAGCTTGAATTGATGTAGTCACATGAGGTGGATTACCACATTTACAAAAATAAATTCCGCTCTTGGATTTTTGATAGAAATGTAACTATAACATCATGACTGATACAACAACGTTTTTGTGTTTTGTGTCTCCAGACTTAAAAGTTTTAAAGGTGTACATAGAGTTTTCCCTGGACCAGCCAAAAGGAGGTCTCCACTTCGTTGTTCCAGATGTGGAAGGCAGCATGGCCGAGAGAGGAGCTCATGTGTTCTCCTTTGGATACCAGAACTCCACCAGGTCTGCAAACTGCCTAACCATGATTTACAGTAGCTTTATTTATCTTGCCAAATGGGGTGGGTGTTAAACAAAATATCATTCTTTAAAGTGCTAGGTTTCTTAATTTCTCACGCCATTGTGCGTCTTGAGTACATTGTAATAAAGCCTCCTACTTGTAGTCTGTATTGTAACAACTACTCAGTTTCTTCCTTTCTGGACATTTCCTATGATCTAATGCAGACTAACACTGATAGCTGCCTTTCACTGTCTACTATTAAAGGCTATGATAGCAGTGGTCATGCATTCAAAGCTCATCATATTGTCTGCTCCCCCAGATTCTGGTTCCCCTGTGTAGACTCCTACTCAGAGCTGTGTACATGGAAGCTGGAGTTCACCGTGGATGCTTCCATGGTGGCAGTGTCCTGTGGCGATCTGGTGGAGACAATCTACACTCATGACATGAGGAAGAAGACTTTCCACTACATCCTCCCCATCCCCACTGCGGCCCCCAACATCTCCCTGGCTGTGGGGCCCTTTGAAATCCTTGTAGATCCCTACATGCATGAGGTGGGTTTGTAGTGACCAGTGGTGGCTTGAAATAGTGATGTTGCTGCATGTAGTTTGCGATGTTGGAAAAATATCCCTATCTCCCTGTTTGATGTCTGTATTAATTATTTTTAGAAGAGCTAAAGGTGGGATTCCTTTTTCAAAACATCTGCTTTTACTTAACCTCTTAAAACATCTGACTGTAGCGGTCTCAGTTTTGAAGCTAGAGTGAAGATACTGGTATCATGAAACTAGAAAGAACCCAAGGAATCCATTAGTACATGTCATGTCAGGAAGAAAGCTAAATAAGGCTCCACAGTTACATTTTGGTGAGGGAAACACTGGCATGGCCATATTCACAGTGGTCCCTTGACCTCTCACCTCAACATATGTGAATGTTCTATGGATACCCTCGACTCTCCCTTTACAGACATGTCCACCTTTTCCTAATCCAATGCTATTTTTTGCAAAATGTTTTTATGCATGCAATGTGTCCTTTTAGCCTTTTCTGGTATGTTTCAATATTTCTGCACACTGGGGTCCCTAAACAGTGTTGGAATTGGATAAATTGGGTGGAAAGCTGAGACTCTTGTGAATTAAAGGAGCTCACTTGTATTAATGTATGATTATGATACTCTAACAGTCATTTCATTGTATTGGGAGAGGGATTTCAATCAAATACAGCCTGATGCAGATGTGGAGGAGTGTTGGCCTCACTTTTGATAGGCAATTTGCACTGTTTGTGATGTTTAGTAAGACATGAATCGATTCTGAATACAATCGCTAAAATGCTTCCTACACTGACACTGACTCATTCAGCAGCAGTTCAGGCAGCAGCTGCTCTAAATCACTAATACAAAATGAGTTTCATAAACTAAACTGGCAGCTGTGATAAGCATGAGTTTTATGTGTCACTCTTCAATCTCAACAAAAAACCTTATTAGGTCGACTAATTTGTTATTTTCTACAGGTCTCATTCAATGCAGTAATACGTTGTCCATCCTTGCATGTTCTGCTAAAGACCACTAGATGTCCCTAAACACATGGTAGCAGTATTGAAGTTGAATTGAATTCAGTGAAGTAGTGTAGCGTATGGACACCCTGCCTATGTCATTTGTAGTGATAGTAAGTGCAGTAAAGAACAGAGGTTACTAATACCGCTGTGCTCTTACTACAGAGCTAACCGTTTTGTAAATGGAATATCCCTGGGTTTGAACTTTCAGCCTTTTTTCGGTTACTTCCTTTTTCTGATATGAAATTTGCGGAATAAATAACTCTGTCCTTAACATTGTCCTTTCCCCTCCCAGGTGACCCACTTCTGCCTGCCACAGCTGCTGCCACTGCTCAAACACTCCATGTCTTACCTGCATGAGATTTTTGAGTTCTATGAGGAGATTCTCACATGCCGCTACCCCTATTCCTGCTTCAAGACTGTGTTTGTGGATGAGGCCTATGTACAAGTGTCCTCCTATGCTTCCATGAGTATCTTCAGGTAAGCATGACATCTAGTGTGTTCCTGACTCTGTGAGGGCAGGTACGGATAGGATTGGTAAATGTGTGTCCCACCGAGCATTTACGTTTGTGCAAACATGTTTTTGTCACATTCCCAGCTATAGAGAAGTGGCAGTACTTTCTTTGACAATCATTTACACTGACAGATTATAGTCACAAATCAAATCAAATCAAATCAAATTTATTTGTATAGCCCAATATCACAAATTATACATTTGTCTCAGTGTGCTTTACAGACTGTACAGGTTACAACATCCTCTGTCCTTAGACCCTCGCATCGCACAAGGAAAAACTTCCTAAAAGAAACTCCAAAATTAAAGGGGAAAAAATGGAAGAAACCTCAGGGAGAGCAACTGAGGAGGGATCCCTCTCCCAGGACGGACAGACGTGCAATAGATGTCGTGTGTACAGGATAAACAACATAGTACAAATACAACATTTGACAGAAATTATGTTGTGTTGGAAAAAAAAAGAAATAGAAAGTTTGGATGAATCCAGGAAAATGTCAATAAGGCTTCCCGGTGTCCAGCAGGACCAGACTATATTTATTTACTGTGTTTATCTAATTTGTCTCAGTGTGAGTTGTTGGCTTTGTCTTTCAGCACCAACATGCTCCACAGCGCTATGATCATAGACCAGACCCCGCTGACACGTCGCTGTCTGGCCCAAGCCCTGGCTCAGCAGTTCTTTGGCTGTTTTATCTCCAGGATGTCATGGTGAGACTCAGCACAGTGAGGCTGTCAGGTCTGAGACAGCAAGTCTAAGCCACACAGGGAGATATGCCTTTTGGAGCCTACAGATATTGAAGGCTCATTTCTCACTGGCCAGGAAACAAACTTTAAGATAAGAATAATAAAACATAAACAAAGCCACAACCAAAACAACATCACAGCAGTAAAAACATTGCATCGGTGGCCATCAGTTGATCGCTGGGTTTGAGATGGTGAAGTTCTACATCTCCTCCCTGAAAGATGCATTACCAATATGATGAAGAGCTAGAGAGGAGGAGAGAAGAAGAGCGGAGTAGCAGTATTACAGAGTCAACAGACAGTATTTTCTTGCTCATCCATACACAAGAAAAGAGGTGATGAGTGCTGGCCTAAAGGGCTCAGTACACATTGAACAAAGTCTTTGTTGTCTAACAGTGCTAGAAGCTTTCTGAAACAGACAATCAGACAATCACCCCCCTCCTCTCCCCTCCCCTCCTCTCCTCTCTCCTCCTCTTCTCTCCTCCTCTCCTCTCCCCTCCTCTCCTCTCCTCTCTTCTCCTCTCATCTCCTCTCCTCTCCTCTCTCCTCTTCTCCTCTCTTCTCTTCTCCTCTCTTCTCCTCTCCTCTCCTCTCTTCTCTTCTCCTCTCTTCTCTTCTCCTCTCCTCTCCTCTCCTCTCTCCTCCTCTCCTCTCCTCTCTTCTCTTCTCTTCTCTTCTCTTCTCTCCCCTCCTCTCCTCTCCTCTCCTCTCCTCTCCTCTCCTCTCCTCTATTCTCCTCTCCCCTCCCCTCCCCTCCCCTCCTCTCCTCTCTTCTCCTCTCCTCTCCCCTCCTCTCTTCTCCCCTCTTCTCCTCTCCCCTCCTCTCCCCACCCCTCTCTTCTCCCCTCCTCTCCTCTCCCCTCCCCTCTCTTCTCCTCTCCCCTCCTCTCATCTCCCCTCCTCTCTTCTCCTCTCCTCTCATCCTCTCCCCTCCTCTCTTCTCCTCTCCTCTCTTCTCCCCTCCACTCTCTTCTCCTCTCCCCTCCTCTCTTCTCCTCCTCTCAACTTTTCTTCTCTCCCCTCCTCTCCTCTCTTCTGCTCATCTCCTCTCCTCCTCTCTTCTCCTCCTCTCTTCTCCTCTCTCCTCCTCCCCTCCTCTCCTCTCCCCTCCTCTACTCCTTTCCTCTCCTCTCCCCTCCCCTCCTCTCCTCTACTCTCCTCCTCTATTCCTCTACTCCCCTCCTCTCTTCTCCTCCTCTACACTCCTCTATTCCTCTCCCCTCCCCTCCTCTCCTCTCCTCTCCTCCTCTACTCCTCTACATTCCTCTACTCCCCTCCTCTCTTCTCTTCTCCTCCTCTACCCTCCTCTACTCCTCTCCCCTCCTCTCCCCTCCTCTACTCCTCTCCTCTCCTCCTCTCTTCTTCTCCTCTACCTCCTCTACTCCCCTCCCCTCCTCTCCTCTCCTCTCCTCCTCTCCTCCTCTCCACTCCTCTACTCCCCTCCTCTCATCTCTTCTCCTCCTCTACCCTCCTCTACTCCTCTCCCCTCCTCTCCTCTACTCTCCTCCTCTCCTCCTCTACCCTCCTCTACTCCACTCCCCTCCTCCTCTCCTCTCCTCCTCTCTTCTCCTCCTCTACCCTCCTCTACTTCCTCTCCCCTCCCCTCCCCTCCTCCTCCTCTCCTCTCCTCCTCTCTTCTCCTCCTCTACCCTCCTCTCCTCTCCTCCTCTACTCCCCTCCTCCCCTCCTCTCCTCTCCTCCTCTACGCCCCTCCTCCTCTCTGACCTTTTAAACACACATCAGATGTGGGGCCCCGGTTTGCTTATGTTGTTGAGCTGGCTGGTGTCGTGTAAGAAAAGATCTCAGGAAAGTCAGATCTCTTTGATTTTAGCAAAGCCTGGTGCTGCCTGCTAACAATTAATCAGAGTGGGGGTTAACAGGGGCCTGTAATTGAAAACAGGCTGTGCTCAGTAGCCCGTCAGACATAAAAGAGAAGGCAGAAGAAAAAGAGAAACCGCTCTTTTTCCAAATCTATGAAACCGTATTAACTAATAGTGAAGTTGGTTATGGGCTTTTGAAAACAAGACCTTGGATATTCGTTTTATCTCTGCTTTCTGTGTAACAGAGCATGAACCTGGTTTTCTTCTTAACGAATGTCTGCTGGTGTCAATATGGACTTGACCAAGCGTATCTGAAGGTGTTGAATTGTAATGTGCTGTTTTTGAAGTTTTCCAAGCCTGAATTTGGGTCTACTTTTCAAGAAAGGTTTCTTAAATCTGGCAATATGAGATCATGAAAGAAAAGGAATTTAAAGCTTCAGAGTTCCACCTTTTCTTTTTAATCCATCATAATATTCTCCACAGACAGTATTAGGGCAAAGAGTGGATCAAATCTTTAGAGGAAAATACTTCCATACTCTCCATTATGTTGATTAATACAGATGCACAGGTGAAATCATCTTTACTACATAAGCCAGGATGGATTCTTCAGCATCAAGCGGTGAAACCACCAAGGTTGAATCAGCGAATTGTGTTCCTTTTGTTTTTTTTACAAGCTAATAAATCCAGGCTGATAAAGTTACGAGAGTTGAGTTTGGCAAGTCAAATTTCTTTCTAGAAATAACACAAGTGTAAGATTCACAATGACCCAGTACTGAAGCAACACAAGTGTGGACCTAAATACTTTAAAAAGGATGTCCACTTCTAAAGAGCTCAAAACAGTGAGGGCCACAGGGTTTGTTCTCAGTTTCCAGGTGTTTACTCTGGTAACTCCATAGTCCATTTTATCCTGATCCCAAAAAGAGGTCATCATCAGCCCTTCAAAGTCTGAATGAAATGTTTACTTAAATATCAAAGTGAAACTGCACTTAATTTGTTACAATCCCTTCTGACAAATACCACATATACCTCAAACCATGAAGGGAACTAAACTCACCCTGATGAATTCATTGATACTTTGTGATGATTTGTATTTTGTAAACAATGAATTGAAATGTTGTTCCTCTGAAGGGCTGATGAGTGGGTGTTGAAGGGAATCTCAGGCTACATCTACGGCCTCTACCTAAAGAAGACCTTTGGAGTGAATGAGTACCGGCATTGGATCAAAGAGGTAACAGTTTTTCTTTCAACAGTTTATCCTGTCATAACTCTGACAAGTTTTCTCTGAGAAATTAGTCAGCAAAGTGGTAATAGCAGCCCAACTCCTGCAGTGCAGCAGTGAGCTTTTCTCTCACTATTAGTGCTTTCTTTCTCACTTGTAGAAACTGAGATTTCTTTGTTATGAAGATGTATATAGTTACTATATGTTGGTTTAAACCGTTTCCTCACTCATTGCTGTTTGATGTAGCACCACTGCTCTGAACTTTAATGAGCCTGGAATCATGTCCTATGTTGTTATATTATATATATATCTATATATATATATATATATATAGATATATATATATATATATATATATATATATATATATATATATAGAGAGAGAGAGAGATATAGAGATATATTATTATATCTCTTTAATGCAGTCCTTAAGAGAGCCTCCATGGTGAAACACAGCAGGAAGCCCTGTGCTTCGGATAAAGCCAAGTACACCTCCCTTTAATGGGGGAAAGCTTTGAGCTACTCCACAATGATTCCAATGGTCTCCAAGTTTTTCTAACAATTATTTAGAGATTGATTGTCAAGTAGATTGACAGAAAAATAATTGGCAACCATGTTGATTAATTGTGTCAAAATTGCCAAAGGTTCTGTGGTTCCAGCTTCTCAAACAAGAAGATGTACTCCTTTTCTCTGGCATATATTGTGGTACACTGAATATATTTTAGTTTGCGAGATCTGGAGACAACACTCTGGCTTCTGTGACGTTGTGATGGTGATTTTTTCACTATTTCTATTTATTTAATTAGAGCTTTCATGATTAGTCAATTAATCGATTAGTGGATCAACAGAAAAATAATCGCTATTTTGACAATCAATGATAAAGAATGGTTTTAGTAATTTTTCAAGCAAGGGTTCCAAGCACTTACTGGATAAAGCTACTATTGTGAGAACTCTCTGCTTTTCTTTGTCATATCAGATTGTAAACTGAATATTTTTGGGTTTTGGACTCTTTGTTGAATAAAACAAACAATTTGACGAGATGATCTTGGGCTTTCAGATATTATAGCCTTTAACTATTTTCTGAAATTGTATACACAAGCTGATTACTAGAGAAAATATATGTTGTTTGTTGGCAGCCCTCCATTTCATAGATTTAACGAGTAATCAATTAATCGAAAAATAGTATGCAGATTAAAGTATACATACAACTGAATTTAAAAAATGTTATTCTGTTTCCCAGGAGTTGGACAAGATTGTGGAGTATGAACTAAAGATGGGAGGGGTTCTGCTGCACCCAACCTTCAGTGGAGGCAAAGAGAAGGACAAGTAACACATTCAATTTTGTCATTTAATTTGAACATTTGATGTATAAGTAACAAGTCATTTTCTGGATCATAATTGCATGACACACTGAACAAACCTTTTTCTCTTCAGTCCAACTCCCCATCTTCACTTCTCCATCAAGCACCCCCACACGCTGTCCTGGGAGTACTACAAGATGTTCCAGTGTAAGGCCCACCTGGTGATGAGGCTGATAGAAAACAGGATCAGCATGGAGTTCATGTTGCAGGTTAGGCACAACCAGCATTTTCTTGTCTTCTGCCTCCTTAATTGTCTGACTCAGAATGTGTTAACTTCATAACAAAAACTGGTTTTGTCTTCATTTAAATTCTTTGTTTTCTGCTGTCCTCTGTGCGGACGTACTGTAGGTGTTCAACAAGCTTCTGAGCCTGGCTAGTACAGCCTCTTCCCAGAAGTACCAGAGTCACATGTGGAGCCAGATGCTTCTGTCTACTCACGCCTTTCTCAAATCCATCTCCAACGTCTCAGGCAAAGACATAGGCCCCCTTATCAAACAATGGGTGTATCCTTTCAACTGTAATGGAGATAAATGGATCTCTGTTTGCAAGCAAACGTAATGATTAATACTGAACTGGTTTCACTGTATGACCTTACACAGTTTGGATCCAGAGAGGTTACATGTTTAGTAATGTCACCTTTAAATTCTTCAAAACAATGCACTTTGCAGCCTTCCTGTGACTCGGAACTGCTACGAATCACGTCAACATTCAGCAGTTCATCACTTGCTCTTGAAATGAAAAGAAGCTTATCGCAACATTTTGAAGTATCACTTCAATAGTATTAGTAAATGTGACTTGCTGTAACCTTCTTTCTCAACTTTTTGTTTTTTCAGGCTGTCAGTGGTTAACTTTAACTTTCTGTACTCAGAGACCAAAGTGCTGTGGTGAAATTCTTTGGCAGTTTTGCTTTCAATAGGAAGAGGAACGTGCTGGAGCTGGAGATCCGTCAGGACTACACATCATCTGGAACTCAGAAATATGTGGTGAGCATTTAGATACACTTTGTGCAATGAATGCATCATCTGTGTCTAGAGCAGCTGAAAGTCCATTTGTAGAAGTTCTTCTTCTTTCTTTTACAGTCCTGGTAGTTTTGAACAGTGGATCTTTCCCCACAAAGGAGACCAGATTGAAAACCAAAATCCATGACTTAAAAAAAATATACAAATGTAGTAATGTTACAGATTCCATGTCTGTAAGAATCAGTACATTTACATAATTAATTCTTACTTTGTCAAGTAATCCTATGTATATTTTCTATATTTCCCTGCAGGGTCCCATCAAAGTGACTGTGCAGGAGCTGGATGGATCCTTCAACCACACGCTGCAGATCGAGGAGAACAGCCTGAAACATGACATCCCCTGTCATTCCAAGAGCAGACGGTACACACTGCAGCACAACACATGGCTCATTGTCTCATGATGAGTGAATACTTAGTGTGTTATTATACTGCACTCTTATGTTATTACCATATGATAGAGATAGTTATATGTTGTTACGCATCATATCATATTCTTTTCGTTTGTATCGTATTAATCTTAATACAACATTACATTATGTACATAATAGGTGTGATATATCTTATACTCCACTACCTGTGGTGTTGCTCATCTCATCACTTTGCTGACACATATTCTACACTGTAAGTTTAAGGTGCAGCGCTTCGTGGGCGATGTATTAGTATCGCTTGTCTTGTCGTTTTAATTAGAATGGCTCTTTTGTAGTTTTATATTCTTATTTTCTTATTATAATATTCATTGTCCTTCCCCCTGTTTATCTGCACTTATTTCTGTATGTTTGTGATGACGGCATGAGTCGGCCCGCCCTTACTCTCTCTGAGTTAATGTTTGATGTTTCTTGGTGGCTCCGGATATGTTGGTCTCTATTCCATTTTTGTTTCTCCCCAGTCCTCTTGTATCTGCTTCTAGTCAAACAGTAATGTCAACAACAAAGAGCATTTATTTATTTACAAAAAGAAAGCGCCCCATGTTAGTCTTGTAGTGTTTGGTCAACTCCTCACTGATTGTTCTGTTGGTTTCTTTTCCCAGAAACAAGAAAAAGAAGATCCCTTTGATGAATGGAGAGGAAGTTGACATGGATTTATCGGCCATGGAGTAAGACACTATTTGTTTATTGTATCATCATATTTATATATTACGTGAATACTGTCTTTTCCTGGTGTTAAAGGCAAGCTGCATTACATTTAAGTAATAGAGTTTTCATAAAGTACTTGACTGTTCTAGCTGAAACAAACCTGCTTAGCCATCACATCCACATGACATCAGCCTCTCCTTGTTCAGAATAAATGTTATGTGAGCGCACAAACGGATCTTTGGGGAGCAGCTTCTTAAAGGTACATGCGTAAGTTGAGGTTCTTTAATTTTTACTTCCGCTCAACGTGTTTGTGTCTTGTTACGTCTGCAGTGCTGACTCTCCTCTCCTCTGGATCCGGATTGACCCGGACATGTCCATTCTGAGGAAGGTGGAGTTTGAGCAGGCTGACTTCATGTGGCAGTATCAGCTGCGCTATGAGAGGGATGTAGTTGCACAGGTGGGTGACTGGCAGGAGTGCAGTTCTCCACACTAGCCTTTTTTAACATTTATAAATCATTAAACAAACTTGTTTTCTTTTACATCCATGTCGACCATGTCACCCTGCAGTTGGTTCAGTTTTCTTTACCTTCTACTAGTGTATGCTTCCAGTAGGTTAGCAAAAATACCCTGAATAGCTAAGATCCAACACTCCCCCGTCCTTTTATCTCTCCTCACTCTTTTATTAGCCAAGAGAAAACATGTTGGTAGCGGCTTCTCATTTTTACCCAACGGTGGCTGTCACAAGTTAAAGTCAGATGCATGTAATTAACATTTTATATTCTGCTGCTCGTCTCATTTCAGGTTGTGATCAGTGGAGTCGGAGTAATAACACAATAAGATTAGATTAGGGATTTATAGGGATTTTGATTGGACAAGTGGATTCTGTTCTGGTTTTGAATAAGATAAAATGCTATTGAACCACAGCCTTAGCTTCCCGTGTGATGTTCATCAGATGAACATGTACCTTTTATCTCTGCTAGGAGGAAGCCATCTCAGCACTGGAAAAGTTCCCAACTCCTGCCTCCAGACTGGCTCTGACAGACATCCTCGAGCAAGAACCGTGTTTCTACAAAGTCCGCATGCAGGCATGCTTCTGTTTGGCCAAGGTGTGTGTGTGTGTGTGTGTGTGTGTGTGTGTGTGTGTGTGTGTGTGTGTGTGTGTGTGTCTGTGTCTGTCTGTCTGTCTGTCTGTCTGTCTGTCTGTCTGTCTGTCTGTCTGTCTGTCTGTCTGCTAGCTTGGCCTCGCTAAGGTAGAACATTCTTGAGTGTGACACTCCTCCACAATGGATTTGCCACATTTTAAATGAACTTTGGATTCTATCATGGATACACACCTAATATGAGTAACAGTCATCTCAGCTGTCATTCAGTCCTGCAATGACTTCCATATGACGCAAATATGAAGTTTTGGTATCGGGCAGATCCAGAGTGTTGGGTACTTTATCCATTCTACAGAAGAAGGAGATATAGATAGGAATGTGGGTGGACTAGTAGATCAAGATTATAGAACACAAATGAGGAAAGAGGAGGGAAAAGAAGGCCTAGGGCAGCATTGTGAATGTTTGGGAGGTGAGTGAGGCGTGGAGAGAGGGACACAAAGAGAAACAAAGTTCAGCTTCTAGCTTCACAGAGAGACTGATAGTGTGACTTGTCCTGCCCTTCTCATCTCTCTCACTTATTATTTTGGTAAAAATATATATACATTTTAAAAAAGTCTTTAGTTGAAACATTATTGTGAATGAGAACAACATATAACCTCCCGGCCAGCGAGACCACCCACCAGTTTAACCCTCGTTGCTCAGTTGACAGAATAATCCTATTCTGAGGCTACAGGAAATTATCTAGTCTCTGGATTTGGTGTATTCCAACTTTAACCCCACTGGATTTCTGCCATTTGGGTTACACCTGAACCAATATTTTCACAACATGATAAACTGAGTGGAGGTTGAAATGGCAGCACTTCACTACTTTCATTAAGATGCTTTGTTTGGCCACAGAACCCCCAACAGACTTGGTATATACTTCCCACACAGATTTACATACAAGCTCATACACACACTCTGACTCCCACTCACTGACTTACATACCTGCACTGACCACAAAGTGAAATATGACTGACCTCAGATGGACTTGGCTGCATTATGATTGGTTGGGATGGCATTTACTTGCTTGTTATTGATAGAAAATGAGGGAAGCAACAGAAACAGCCTGGGGCTGAACGTTTGGGGGACATGTAACTGAAAAATGCATTCACATGGTAAAACTTCCAACACACAAAAAATACAGATGTGTTCGTGAATGTGTGCACACACACATACAAAAACATTCCGGTGTGCATGCCCCCCTTTATTTACCTTACCATATGACAACATCCTGTGTCAGTGACCCTTAGTCCTATATTACCACATTAACATAAATTCCCCAATATCCTAGAACCCAAAGACTGCTGGAGCCACTGGTCTTCATGCCTGTGGAAAGGGTTGCTTATGTTAGGACAGAAAGGACATTGTTATAAAAGTTACAACATTCTTAAATGAGGTATTCGTGTGCCCTGCAGTATTTCTGAAGTAACTACTATAGCTCTTGGGAGTGCAGGTTATACGTCTGTGTTTCAGTCCACGTGCTTTGCAGAAGTCTTGTATGTTTAAGTTGGCCGTTATTTTGCTGTGATAACAGCAAATGGAGGACACTGCAAATGCTGCCCCCCACATGTGGCAACTTGAACAAAACTAAACACAAACGTGTGCGCTTGTAAATCTTGCAGATAGCTAATGCCATGGTGAGCACGTGGCAGGGCCCGCCGGCTATGAAGTCCCTGTTTACACGAATGTTCTGCTGTAAGAGCTGCCCCAACATTGTCAAGACCAACAACTTCATCAACTTCCAGAGTTACTTCCTGCAGAAGGTACATCAGACAAGCAAAATACACAGTAAAGTACACACTAGTTCTCAGTACTGTGAACACTATTCATTTCTTTATTAACTGTCAAACCCCTCTCATCAGACTATAGAAACAAACTTCAACACTATTCAATATCTTCAGCTGCTTTATCTTATCACAGTACATCAGTATTGGAGTATGAGTCAGCTGATAACATGTTTCAGTACAGAAATACCAAATATGTTCTGAGATTTGTGAACAGTGTTTTTGTTGTATTTCATCCACCAGAGTCCTGACAAGTTGATGTTTCAGGATATATTTTGTGCACAATAACTAAACAACCAAATGTAACGATTCCAGTATTAGGCTTTACTTACAAGACAATGTGCTATTATGAAACACATTGTAGAATTGAGCTATGAAATTGTGTTTCTCCATCTTTTTTGTAGCAATTTCATATCGTGATTGGTGTTTGTTACTGTTGTCTTTGTTTTCCATGTCAGACGATGCCTGTTGCCATGGCATTACTTAGAGATGTCCAGAACCTCTGTCCCAAAGATGTCCTCAACTTCATCCTTGACCTGATCAAGTACAACGACAACAGAAAAAACAAAGTAAAGATGCACATCCACACACACTATGTAACTTAGTGAAAGACTTAATCAGTTATGGCCTATGGGAAAAAACTAATACACAGTATTTTTAAGTTATGGCATCATCAACGTTGGTGGTTAAAATACTTATTTTGTATATATAAACAAATAAACATTTGTTTAATTTGAGTTATTTTTACAGATGCCAACAGTAAATGTTTGGTCCCAGTGATCAGCATCCGCAAACTCCTTCTGTTCTCTCTCCTCCTCTCGCTTGTCCCTAGTTTTCAGATAACTACTACCGTGCACATCTGATTGAAGCACTGACCAACTCTCTGACCCCAGCCATCAGCATCAACAACGAGGTGCGGACCGTGGACAATTTGAATGCTGACGTCCGTTTTATCTTGGAGGAGATCACACGATTCCTCAACATGGAGAAGCTGCTGCCGAGCTTCAGAAACACCATCACCGTCAGGTTAAGAGCATAGCGTGTATGTCGGTATATGTTTCACAGATAATCTCCTAAAACATGTGTTTCTCCTGGCAGCTCTTCATCTCATTTGTTAAACTAACACACAATGTTGATATGTTGCTTCCTACAGCTGTAAAGAACCTGGTCACTGGTGTTTGCGTAGACCAGTGGTCCCCAAACTAAGGCTCGCGGGCTGGATACGGCCCGCCTCCACATTTGGCCCGGCCCCCTGAACAATACCAGAGACGCATTATGATTTTTTTTTCAGTCTGGCCTCGCGAATCCTAGACTAGCCCCTGTCAAATAGAACGGAATAATGGCGAAAAGGTTAGGTAAGAGAAACATTGATTCAGAATGCAGGGTATTTAACCTGCAGTGGTCAAACGATTATTTTTTTGTTCAATGCAAAGAAAAGGCTGTTTGTCTCATCTGTCAAGAGGCGGTGGCGGTATTCAAAGAATACAATCTGCGCCGACACTATGAATCCCGTCACAAAGACAAGTATGATAACTTGCAAGGCCAAATGCGAGCAGACAAACTCTCAAAGCTAAAAAGTGGACTGTTAGCTCAGCAGAATACATTTGTACGCCAAGCTCAGCTGAACCAGTCATCCGTTCAGGCCAGCTTTCGGGTTGCTCAACTGATAACAAGCAGCGGTAAACCTTTCACTGATGGAGTTTGTCAAGAATTGTTTGAATGCTGTCGCGGAAGAGGTGTGTTCCGAGAAGAAAGATGTCTTTAATGCCGTGAGTCTGTCGGCGAGTACAATCATTAACATCATACGCATTGAAGAAATCGGGGGTAATGTATATGCCCAGCTGCAGCAGAAGACGAAAGAATTTGACTTTTTTTTTACCTGTTAAGATTGTGCATGGCACAACAGAAAGTTAATGTTCAATGGACTTTTTTTCTGTGAAGAACCCAAAGAGGTTATTAATATTTGGTTATGTGTGGCTTTCTGGAAAAGAATAAATGTTTACGTTTAGGCATCCCTGCGATCGTCACACTTTTTCTGTTACAAACTGACCCCGGCCCCCATCAGAGAAGGGAAAAGTTATGTGGCCCTCACAGGAAAAAGTTTGGGGACCCCTGGTGTAGACAGTGGTGTTGATAGGTTTTCATGTGGCCAGTAACCACAGGTCAATGGGTCCCAGGTAACATTAGTTTTGTTTGACAAATCATGTCAAGAAGTCTAACTGTTATCTTTTTACTTCAGTATTGTCATCTATAGTGGTTATTTGCATAAAAAAACACAACTCAAATAATTAGGAAATAAATGATTGTGTTTTTATTTGAATATTTGCTTTGATTAAAAAAGAATCTTGGCACTAAATAATGTGTTATAAGCTGCTTAGAGCTATGTTAGGAAGTTAAACTGTTCCCTCTCTAATCTATTTTGTATAGCTGCAAAAATACATCTCCTTCAAACAACTGGAGTTATTCAAGTTCCAAAACTAGATTTGACACTTTTATTTGAACACATTATGATAATGTTATAATTTAGCCTAAAAATTGTCGATATGAAAGATAAACTTCAATGAAAATCTAACGTGAAATATATAATTTGTCTTCAGTTGACAAAGTTTACATGCCCTCTGCCTACAAACATTACTTAGGGATTGAACATAATCATTTCTCCTGTGTTCCCCTTCTGTCCCTCTCCAGCTGTCTGAGTGCGATTCGCGAGCTTCAGAAGAACGGGCATATTCCCAGTGACGCGTCACTCTTCAAGTCCTACGCTGAGTACGGACACTTTGTAGATGTTCGCGTCGCTGCACTGGAGGCTCTGGTGGACTACACTAGAGGTAGGACATTTAGCACAGAGTTTTATTAGCATTCTCGTGACGCTCATTGATCTGGTTCACAGGTCTCTGGAAGTCAGCATTAGTGGTTCTTTCATATATCAGTGGGTGTTGTGTCAGTAAAGGTGAAGGCTATATCCCAGATTCTTATAGTCACATGATTAATCGGATTTTAGCCCAAAGTTTTGATTCCCACATATCTTATTCTTTAAATAAACCAAAACAGTATTCTAGTGGTATGCGATAGTGATAGGTGGAACATGTTTGAATGTGTTTGCATCTGAGTGACATGTATTTAGTTTTGTTATGTTTGTTTTTTTGTCTGGCAGTTGAAAGAAGCTCAGTGGAGCTGCAGTGGCTGCTCAACATGGTGCAGAATGAGCCAGCTCATTATGTCAGGTCAGCCAACAGCCAGCACACATCTGTACACACACATTTAACACACATTCATGCTGTACATTACACACTGGAAGTACATTGTCCTTGCCTCCAATGTTTGTATGTCATTATTAAATCTTACAAACATTTTTATAGAATAAAAAAAAGTAAACGGGCTCTGTCATTAAAAATCTTGTTATAAAGTTTGAATGTAAAAGTAACAAGAATGTTCCGGTGATTAACACATTACACCTCCAAACAAGGAGGTTTTTATAATCTGTCCCCTTCAGAGGATAGGTTCACATTATGTCAAGTCCATCTCAATGCAATAATTACATCCCCAAATGTACGTTGAAACAGTTTATGGCTTCTGTAATAATTCCTCTTGTTCTTACTGGCCGCAAAAAAGATCTCTTCCGAAAGCGATTTCAGTTAGCAGGTGACAAAAGCTACAGACGATGATATGAGGCTCAAGCAATGTGAGTTAGACAAATCAAGTGTCTGTGCTCCAAAGTTACATTAAGAATCCTGCTTTGTGTTAGTACCCGCTGCGGCTCAGCATTAACAGAAGCACAAAGACAGAACTTCTCACTGAAAAGACCGTAAGTCTTGCTTTGTCTCAAACTGCTGAAGCCTCATATTATCTCTGCCTGAATTGTGGAATGCCTTTTGCATTGAACAGGGCTGAAATCGCATTAGGAAAGAATGTCTTTCAATGTACATATATATATTTTCATCTTCCCCTTTGTTTGCTTGTCTGTAT